>NW_005871234.1:2068819-2071245 GCF_000147115.1 Myotis lucifugus | reverse complement strand
CCTCTGCGAGGGAAGCCCGGGTCCCAGGTGCTGGAGGGAAGCCGGTGCCGGGAGCCAGGGGAAGAAAGGCCTAATCTTGCACGAATTTCGTGCATTGGGCCTCTAGTTCTCCCCTAAAAAGGAATAAAGTCTGGCGCTTGCTACAACATAGATGAACCTTGAAAACATAATGCCAAGTGAAATAAGCCAGAGACACAAAAGGGAAAATATTGCATGATTCCACTTATATGAAATATGTAGAATAGGCAAATTCATTGAGATAAAACTTAGAGGTTACCAGGGGCTGGGAGGAGTGGGGAAAGAGGAATTATTACTTAATGGGAGTGGGGTTTCTGTTTAGGGTGATGAACAGGCATTGAAGCCCTAACCAGTTTGGCTCAGTGGATAGAGTGTCGGCCTGCAGACTGAAGGGTCCCAGGTTCGATTCTAGTCAAGGGCACATGCCCACGTTGCAGGCTTGATCCCAGTAGGGGGCGTGCAGGAGGTAGCCAGCTGATCAATGATTCTCATCATTGATGTTTCTATCTCCCTCTCCCTCTCCTTTCCTCTCTGAAATCAATAAAAATATATTTTTGTATAAAAAGGCTTTGGAATCAGATAGTGGTGATGGCTGCACAATATTGTGAATGTAATTAATGCCACTAAACTGTACACTTAACAATGGTGGAAAAATGGCAAATTTTATGTTATGTATATTTTACCACAATTTTAAAAAGGAAAAGTACTGATTCAATGTGGATGAACCTCAAAAACATTATGCTAGCAGACACGAAAGATCACATATTGTATGATTCCATTCATATGAATTGGTAAATGCACAGAAACAGGAAGCATTTTGGTGGTTGCCAGAGGCTGGGAGGAGGGAGAAATGGAAAGTAACTGCTTCATTTAATGGGTTTTTATTTTGAGGTGATGAAAATATTTTGGAACTAGACAGGTGGTGGTTGTACAATATTGCGAATGAACTAAATACCACTGAATTGTTTACCTGAAAATGATTAATTTCATGTAATGTAAAGTTCACTAACTTTTTTTTGTACTTTTTTTTTTAAATGAAGAAACTATTGATTCACACAACAACATGGACGAATTTTAAATAAACTTATCTAAGTGAAAGAAACAAGACCCCAAAGATGACGTAACAGTAACTCTGGAAAGCAGTATTTTGACTAGATACTTTAAGCCTAAAAACAAAAAGAACTTTATACAAATACTGTACTACAGCTGGGAAGTTTGTTTCATGTCTAAGGAGACATGGCGACTAAATGCAATGTGCTGTCCTGCACTGGGTCCTAGAACAGAAAAGAGACATTAAGTGAGTTTTAAAAATTGAGTTTTAAAAAGGTGCCATAATTATGTGAGACATTTATATCAGGGGAAGCTGGGTAAAGGAGAGAGAGACAGGAACTCTCTGTACCAACTTTGTAACTCTTCTAGAAACGTAAAATTATGTCAAAATAAAGTTAAAAAAACAAAAACAAACAAACAAAAATGACGCAGGGGGCCCGAACCTGCTGACCAGGTCCCAGAGGAAACCTTGGCCACGTGCGTTAAAGCACGTACGAGGGTTTGCACAGCAACACTACTTGCAGGAGTCAAAACTGGAAGTGGCCCCTCGTCCAGCAACAGTGGAACGGATAAACGAGAAGTCGCAGAGTCATCGAAGGGCCTCATCCAGCAACGAGAACTGACAGCTCGCAGCACGGTGGCTGAGCACTCCACCACAGCGAGTGAAAGCACAGCACAGGGCAGATGCAGGAGGGTTACGCTGAAATAATACGCAAAACCAGGCTCAGCTACACTACCCTGTTTACAGATCCATCGGTGGTAAAATGACCAGGTTGACATATAAAGTTGCAGATAGTCAACAAATTTTTACGTAAAAAAAAAAAAAAAGGCACTTTCATGTGGTTCAACCTCAAGACAAAGAAAAACAAGGAAAATCACTGTCCCAAGTCAAGAGAGTGGCTACCTCGGAGGGTGGGAGAGGACTGTGATGGGAAGAGCCTCCAGGGGGCGCCTGGGAAGCTGGAAATGGCCTACTTCTTGGTCTGAGTGGTGGTTACACAAGGTGTTCATTTTATAAATGTTCATTACACAGAATATGAATGTCTCGTGTTCTTTCCTACACGGTGTACGGAATTCACAATTTTTAAAATGTAAAGAAAATAATGTCATACCTATTCTGTACAGAACATTATGGGGGAAACAAGACAGGATAAAAACCGAATGGGCCCTGAAAAAGTTTCTCGTCGAGCTGGGTAGATAAGACCCACACGTAAGAAGATAACTTAGGGCATTTCAAGTCAACAGGGTAAGAATTTTTAAATGCCTGGTGTTGGGACAATGGGGGGGGGGAGTTTGATCCATACTTAGTACCTTATCCCAAATACATTACAAATGGTGGGAAACTTTTATTAAAAAAT
>NW_005871234.1:2067722-2068610 GCF_000147115.1 Myotis lucifugus | reverse complement strand
TAAATCAAGAACTCCTACAGTGAAATAAGGCCAATCACACAAACGGAAAATGAAAAACAAAAACAAAAGGGATAACAATGGTTCTCTGAAAGGGAAATGAAAGTGGCTCAAGCCTATGTACAGGTACCAGTTTTACCATCAGATGACTCACCATCAAAGTCTGGTAACTCCTTGTGCTGGTGAGGGTTTAGGAAAACGGGCAGTATGGACAGTAATTTAGCAATACACTGAAGTACAACTGCCCAATCCATTTAACTCAGCAATTTCAGAGAATGTCAAATTCTTCTAAGAATTCATTTCTAGGAACGTGGCTCTATTTTCACATGTACAAAATATGTACATACAAGAATACTCACTACATCATTTGTAATGGCACAATACTGGAAATCTAAATGTCCATCATACAGTAATTACATTATGTGTTAGAAATGCATTATGGCACATCCATATAATAAAATACTAAGCAGCTATCCAAAGGGAATCGGGCAGCTCCAGATAACAACATGACCTCTAGGTAGTTTAAGTGGGAAAACAAACAAGTTTCAGTATCTATATACATATAAAAAGCCAGCACCGGAACTCCAAACGAAGGACCGGTTGCTATGACGACGCCCACTGCGGCCAGTGAACTGGCCGATCAGGGGTGAGGCCAGCGGCCAACCTTCCCGTGGCCCCCCGCCCGCCCCCCTGACTGGCCCTGCCCTGATCAGCCTTTCCCACCCCTGATCAAGGGCAGGGCAGCCCTTCCCCCCCCCCCCCGCCCCCGGCGACCCTGCCCCTGATTTCCCCCCCCCCCCAAAAGGGGGGGGGGCCGGCCTGGGACCTCCTGCAGCCCCCCCCCACAGCGTGCCCCCTCCCTTGTCTGCCCCCACCACCCCAAATGGCCGG
>NW_005871234.1:2063710-2066900 GCF_000147115.1 Myotis lucifugus | reverse complement strand
CAGCAGAATGAGCATGGATTTTGCAGACCGAGACCTGGGCAACTGTGACGAGTTACCTTCCCAGCCTCTCTAACCCTCCTGCCTTTCATAGGTCTAAGTGCAGTATTTGGTGCCTTATATGAACTCAATAGGTACTGTTGTCCAGACTCTGCCAAACAAATTGTGTGATTGTAGTCAAGTGACTACAACCCTTATAAGCCTCAAAGCAGTTGAAATAATCTCTACAATATAGAATTGTTGAGTATCAGATGAGATGTGACGTAAGCTATCTCGTACAGTTCAACAAATCAGTGCTTAAATATTTCACGAATGAATATTTTCAACTGAAGGATTAAAAATGACTTGCTACAAATATTCACTATTTTGAACCACGAGACAGAGAGACTTATGGGGGATGCCTGTGAAGGGGGGCGGGGAGTAGAGAAGGAGATGGAGGAGGGACAGGGAAAGAGAGTATAAGAATGCCAGTGTTGGAGGTAGGGTCTGAGGAGCTCTGTATAGGGCACCAGGATATGACACGGGCATGCAGAAAATAGAACATGAGAACATGCCAGAACTTCTGGGCTCTATTCCAGGTTCCATTGTCTGGAGAAAAGTCAACGTAATGGATTGAATGCAGGGTCTTACACTGGAGCTAGACATGATAATGTAGCTTTTTTGGTGACTGCCTTGCGTCCCAAATCAGAAAAACTAAAAACTTACAGTTAAGGACAGAGAAAGGAGATTTTCAAGAAGGTGCAAAACCAAATCTTGGCAACCCCATCCCAATAGCTAGGAAAAAAAAAAAAAAGGTATGAAAATCCAAAACCAAGCCAACCTGGCAACGGAGTGGTCAGGTTTCTCTGGGAAAGGCCGTGAAAACACGAAGGGCAGACAAAGCCCCAACTATCAAACAAAACCAGGCACTCTCTCCCTTTGAGCAGTTTACAAGGCAACCTGAGGACTCGTAACTGGTCTCACTCCTCCTACCTCATCCTACCCAACACCACCACTTACACTCTCCCAAACAGAAATCTGGTCATATCCCTTCCTACCGATGACTCCATGCTAAGCCGAAGACAGAACCCACATTCCAGACCATAGTGCCCAAGGCCCCCGTGGAGCCATCGCTGCATACCTCCCAGCCTCGCATCCCCGCAACGGCACCAAGCTGAGCAAAGAGAAAAAGAGGGCCTGTCTGCAACCCTGACTTTCCAAAGAGCATGGATTCTAGATGGGTGGTCTCCGGCCTATCTCTCCGGGCTGGGGCCCCCTGTGAGCCTCCACTATTGTGCTTCTCAATCCTGGGAGTTGTATACCCCATGTCACCCTTTATTTCCATTCATGTTGACCTGATCCTGGCAGACAGCCCTTGAAATTCATGTGTTACCATTGGGGCTATTTCTAAATTTCAGTTGATGAAATTTCTCCTCTATTTTTTCTTTTCTTTTGTTTTGTTTTCCCCACCTGGTGTCAGGGCAGGGACATTTGCTATCTTGCTGTTAAGTCACCCTTTTTCCTTTTAGTCCCCGTATAGTATTTCTTCCTTCTCCACAGAGGTAAAGTGACAGAGCAAGAAAACAGCTCAACCCTTCTTCACGAAAAATCGGTTTCACGGCTCACTGTGAGCAGTAAGGGCAAGGAGTGAAGCCTTTTCTAAAACACACAGGAGAAAGCTCTGGGGTGGAGCTCAGGAAAGAAAAATCCAATCTTTGACCAACTGGTGATGTGCACTTTGCCCTGCGTACTTAATTTTATACTCGTTAACGGGGAAAATACGCTCCACTCCCCCTCTGCACTCGGCTGGGAGAGAATGAAACGTATCCTCTTCTCTGAGCAGGAGAAACTCCTTCCTGCCCAACAGGAAAAGGGACCTTTAATGTCTAAACAAACCTTCCACCGTTCCCTCTCTCTGCACAGAGACTGGGGCACCCACACGTTCCCGGGGGACCCTCGTGCCAGGTACAGATATCGACTGAGGAATTTCTTCTCTTGATGACACTGACACAGAGAGGCAGTCGACAGCTGACGTACAATACTCAGGTGTCACACAAAGGTTTTCTTTGTCCACACAAGCCTATAGAATGCCTCAGTTTCCTGATGGAATGCTAGAGGCCTTCAAGCCAAACGGCTTAAGCTTCTGTAACGAATGAGGTTCTACTTCCACGGCAGTGGATGGCTGCTAGCGTGACACCTCCTGGCAGTCACACATCCACACGAGGGAAGGCAGATGGTTGGGCCTCCCCTGGATCAGGTGTGCCAGATGAACCTCTTTTTAAAATTCAGGTCTCTAAACTCTCAGGTCAGCTGCCTGTACGTCCCTGGGTCGCACGCTAGGTCTGCAGGTAGTAGACGGAAATACACCTTTATAACAATGGGCACATTCTCTGACGACAAAGATGAAAGGTAAGGGTATCATGCCTAAACCGATCTGGTGTCTTTGTGGAGTTTAAATAGGGAGGTAGAATAAGGTGGGCCGGTTAACCAATAAATAACATGTGGAGAGCTTATCCATAGGCTCAGCACCAGTCTAGATGCTTTAGAAACACAGTATTCCCTTCCTGTTTTTTAAATTTTAATTCTCACCCATGGATATGTTTTTATTGTTTTCTGAAAAGAGAGGAAGGGGGAGAAAGAGAGAGAGAGAAACATCAATCGGTTGCCTTCCCGAATGCACCCAACCAGGGATGGAATCCACAACCTAGGTACGTGCCCTGACTGGAAATCGAACCCACAACCTGTTGGGGTGCGGCACGACGCTCTAACCAACTGAGCCACCAGGCCAGGCAGTCCCTATTTTTAAGGAAGCTGGGATTTAATTTAAAAGACTAGTGCACATATAATAAATAATGTAAGACAAAGAAGAATCCAGCATTAAATCCTGACCCTTCTCCAATACGGGTGCTGCTAGTCCTCTCAACCTCCCACTGTATCTGTTGGTTCTTTAACCTCTCCTCTCCTCAGTTTCTTTCCACATCTCTTCCCCAACACCCCATTTCCTTCTTCTCCCCGAAATGTCAGTATCCTGCATTCCCAGGTCTCTTCTCCATCGACATATTCATCCTGGTGAACTGTCCCTAATCGAACCGTCAACTCCCATCAGTTTGCTGAAGAACCACCAATTCACAGATCCAACCAGGCACACACCTCCAGACACCTCAACGGCTGCATGTCCAACCTCGCTTCCCTCCCGCATTTCAAATCTCGGTGA
>NW_005871234.1:2053645-2062297 GCF_000147115.1 Myotis lucifugus | reverse complement strand
TCTGTTTACAGCTGCCTGTGGGCTGTGCCTCAGAGATCAGGACAAGACTTAAAAGTTTACACAGACCTGCTTCCTTATCTATAGGATGATAAGCAGATGATCTCAAAGGATGCTTTCCCACTACAACGTCCTCTGGACTCGCGCCCTGTCCTAAACTGGCTCTCCTTGTGAATCTCCCCACTTCTGTGAACAGATAAACCACAAAAGGGCCCGGCAACGGTCCTGTGCTGGTAAGTTCTCTACAGCTCGCTGTCCTGCCTCTGACAGTGCCTACAGGATGGGTCAGGGCGGTCAGCAGGATCCCAGTGTGCCTCAGGGTAAGTAACTCACTGTGGAACTTCAACATGTGCTACGTTTTCTCAAACCTGAACGTATCACACTACCTTCTGTGGTGAGGCATGTTCTCTCACGACTTTTATTTTTATTTCTTTAAAGCTTCAAAGAGTGCGTTTAATTCTAGCATTTCCAGATTCAGAGAACAAGTCCATATGAATCCCATCCATACCTTCAGAAACCCCTGGTCTTCACACAAGGCTGAAACAATGCTCTTGGTGTTTGGGTTTTTGGTTACCTGGTGATGTCCATATTGGCCAAAACTGCTTATTTGGCAAAAGTCACCATATACCTTGAACACTACACTCTTTTGCTATGCTATAAAACCTCTTTATGCTTTATTTTTTAAAGATATTTTTATTGATTTTAGAGAGGAAGGGAGAGGGAGAGATAGAAACATCAATGATGAGAGAGATCATTGATTGGCTGTCTCCTGACCACCCGCAACCCGGACATGTGCCCTTGACTGGAACTGAACCTGGAACCCTTCAGTCTGCAGGCTGACACTCTAACCACAGAGCCAAACCGGCTAGGGTTCTCTATGCTTTTATAAAGTTGTTTCTATAGTACTTATTGATCACTTATTGTGAGCACTTCATGGCATCTCCAAATTTCATGTCGATGGGAATTCTTTCTTACACGGACATGCAGTCTGCACCCCTCTACCTGTCCTTGCTGAGGGGTGAGTTTGTGAAACAGAAGATGGTTCCCACCTGACATGAATCCCAGCGTGAGCAGCTTTATTCCTAACCCCTGTCCTCAGCCCGAGTTCACAGAGACAATTCTGCCAACACCAGCTGACGGAAGGCCCTGTCCAGACCTGGGGTCCTGACATTTCTGGAAAATAGGATGGCTTTCCCTCAGCACCTCCAGAAACCGTCTCCAAGTGAGTCCCGTCTTCTCTGGCCCTCTCCATTCCTACTGCCACTGTTTGAGTTAGGACTCATTTCTCAACTAAACCATCTCAGTCCCTGTATGACACGGGGTAAGAGGCCAACTGCCTGGGTTCAAATCTCACTCCCACCATTGCTAGCCTATGGCCTGGGTAAATTACCCCACCTAACCTTACTCTCTTCATTAAGATGGGACTACAGTACGAACAGTCCCCACCTCACATACATGTTATGAGCTTTGAACGAGATGGTGACTGTTAGGTACTTGGCACCGTGCCTGGTACACAGCAAGGTTTCATTATTATTATTATTATTCTCTATTTTTTTTTAACTTAGGTGAGATGATCATGTATATACTATTTGTGCCTGCTGTTTTCACTGAACGTTTTCCCATAATTTAACATTTGACAACACAGCTGGTAGATTTGTTTCTAATTGTTTAGCATTAGACACGCCTGCAGCAATAAATGATTGGCGGTTCGAATCTCCGCCCCCTTTATCTCTTCCCAATACCCCCGTCCTTCTCATCTGCCAAGGCAGCAGCTGTCAGTGCTGCCAGCGCCGGGGTTTCTCTGGTGCTGACAGCCTGCACTTTTGCTCACGAGCTTCAAAGCTGCCGCGGGTGGGGGTGGGATGGGGGCATCTGGTGCAAGGAAGGCAGGACCTGAGGGGTCAGGTCCGCCCGGTGCCACTGGTCTCACATCCCATAGCCTGCTCCTTGCTGCCCTAAGACTGTGCTCATGCATTCCTCAGCCTGGGGTCCCCTTCTTGTCTCTCCCCATCTGTGTTCACTGCATTCTGCAGGACCCAACTCTGAACGAGAATTTGTTAAATGAAACATCACCCTCCATAATGATAGCCCGCCTGGTGCTTCAGAGACTCTCACGATTCAGCCGCTGCCACAGGACAGCACAGGTCCCTGGCGGACACCTGCTGAACGGGCGACTGAATATTGTGTTGTTTCTTCAAACAAACCCCAAGTCCTTCAGCGGTGAACTATTTCTCTTAATTTTTATTCCTATCAGCAGCTAGCACAGAGCTAATCAATACGGATTGATGCATCGTGCACAATTCCTTTAGAATACGCAGGCTTTTACTTCCGCCTCTTGCCTTATCGCATTCCACAGGCTCGACGACAACAGCTAACGCTTTCAGAGTGCGCGCCACGCGCCAGGCATGGTCCTCAGCGCTTCACGCGTACTAACTCATTGACTCCTCACGACAGCCCCGGAAGCAGGGATGGAATTAGAACTCATATTTTTAAAAAGCTAGTTTGATCAAACACAATGCCCACATAACTGAACCCGACAATTAAAATACCTATGAAGGATCAGCTGTGTCCTACGTGCCGGGTAAGGATACTTCCTGGCCTGGAGGGGGAGAAACATCGAGACCCCGGCAGCGGGGACGGGTACGTACACACACGACAAGGGCCAAGGGAGCCCAGCTCCGGTGACCAGAACAAGCCTCTCCCAAACGCAGGGAAACAAGAGGCCCTCAAGTCGCATCCTCATCAGTCAGGTCCAGGCTTAGGCCTCGGTGGGAACCACAATCCCGGGGCGCGTCTATGAGCGTCCGGAGGGCCCGGCCCATCTGTTCGCTCCCGGACAGAAGCCCTGGGCCCACTCTCCCTTGCTCCCCAAGTGGGTCCTCGTCACCGATGCTTCTGCCCCGCACCCCAGGAGTCTGGGGAAGCTGGACGGACAGGACAGCCCAGCTCCTCCTCATCGGCACGAACTCAACATGCTCCTCACCAGCATCAACGTCGTTTTTGGTCAACATCCGAAACACACGTATCTTCTAGGGCAGTGATGGCGAACCTTTTGAGCTCGGCGTGTCAGCATTTTGAAAAATCCTAACTTAACTCTGGTGCCGTGTCACATATATAGAAATTTTTTGATATTTGCAACCATAGTAAAACAAAGATTTATATTTTTGATATTTATTTTATATATTTAAATGCCATTTAACAAAGAAAAATCAACCAAAAAAATGAGTTCGCGTGTCACCTCTGACACGCGTGTCATAGGTTCGCCATCACTGTCCTAGGGAACACTCCACAAATACCAGAGAACTGGAGTCTGAAACGGACCTGGAGCCAGTGTATCAGTGACCCCAGCACCCTCCTCCGCTGACCGCCCCCACCTGCCCAGACAGTGGAAGTCCATGGGCGCGGTCCTCACAGGCCTGGACTGCTCTTACTCTGGAAGGCAAGACACCAACCAAGCCCTCAGTGCTCTCACACACACCACAGCTTCAGCCACCACCTGGACGCTAACTACATCCCAACCCCTAGCCCAGCTTCCAGTTTCTCAGCCCCTTCAAACTCAGCTCATCCAAACAGAACTCATCGCCTCGCCTCCAAACCTGTGTTCTCAGGGACCACCACCCAGGTGGAGACCTGGGTTGTCCTCATCCCCACATCCCCTGCTCCTCAGAGGCCCTCCAACCCACTCACTCTTTCAGTCCAGACTCTTGTGATTTCTTGCCTGGCTCAAGACACCTTCCTTACAGGTCCCCACACCAATCCTTCCTCTCCAGCCCAGGCCGGAAGAGTGTTGCAGAAGCAGAAGGTCATCACTTGCTTGAAAGCCCTCAGAAGCTCACTAGGACCTATGCAATCAAGCCCAAGGCCCAGCCGTGGCTCACTGGGCCCTGCGAGATCTGGCCCCTGCCTGCCTCTCAAGCGGCCTTTTGTTTATCCCACACACGTCCTTCCCTTTTTGCTCCTCCCAGAGCAAGAACGGTCCAAATAAGCCCCACCCCCTCACAGGCACCAAGCTCAGGCTCCAGAACCAGCACCACCTCCCACAGGAAGGCCTCCACGGTGCCTAGACCTCAATCTGCGAGACAAACCATCTGTGCCTACCTCTACGGACGGGGACATGCCTGCGTGAACCACAAAGCATCAGCATTCGTCTCCTTCGATGCCTTCTCCACTGGCCTGTGAGCTCACTTCTGCGTCCCCAGCCCCCAGCAGGGTGGCGGGGACACAGGAAGTGTTTGCCAGATGAAAGACAGAGCCCCAGGAGCCCACACCTGGGCAGCAACCCTCTGCCCGCCCGACCCCCAGGAGGAATTACCGACACAGTCGCAGGTGGGGAACTCGGCCTGGGCTCTCTTGGCAGGTGTGTCCAGCAGACTCTTGGTGGGTGTGTCCAGGTACTTCAGCGGCGACTCCAGGAAACCACTGAGGGTGGGTGTGAGTGGGTTCTCGGCCTTGGTGGGTGTGGCCTCCTGGCCTCCCTCCTCTGAATGGAAGCAGGTGGTTGAGAGCACCGTCACAGCTCCTGAAGACTCGATCTTGATTTGCTTGGGGGAGCGGGTAGCCAAAGGGCTCTCGGGGGCTGGGAGACACATTGGCTGGTTCTCGGGGTCCTGAACGGGCACATTCGGGGGGCCAGGAAGCCCAAAGCTATCCCCAAATTCAGCTTCAAACTGCCGGATGAGCTCTTCCAGCTTGTCATCGGCGGGGGGAAGAGGGCCAGCAGAGCCCGTCTGCAGGGTTGCCATGGGGCTGGGGGACCTCATTTCCTGAGTAGGGGGCAGCAGGCTGTCCCCGGAGGGACTAGGTGCAAATAGCGCAAGAGAAGGTTCTGGGGGCAGGGGGACAGCAGAGCCCTGCGAGGCAGGGGCGGGGGCAGGTGGATGTGCCTGCGCATCCTCGGTGGCCGGGGGCCTCAGCCCTTCCAGGACAATCTGCCGCAGAGGCGGGAAGAGAGGCTGCGCTTCCCGGGGCCTGGACTTCTTGATCTGAATGGGCTTCCGGACACTGGGCTTACTCCCGGGAGTGGCTTTCTCCGTTCCCAGGGCACCTCCAGCGGGTGTCAGGGGCTTCTTCTTCTTCTCTTTGGGCGGTCTGTCCGGAGGCCGAGGGACAGGTGAGCTGGACGGTGCCCACCAGCCGGGAGCAGGAGGCTCCGAGGAAGCGGGGAAGGAGGCGTTCTGGGCCTGGTCCAGGAAGAGGCTGCGCTTATGGTGGAGGTGCTGCTGCAGGGCGGCCTGGGCCTTCTGGTGGGCGCTCGGCTCCGGGGATGGTGTGGGGGCCTCCCTTTGGAGAACGGGGGATGGGGCTGGCGAGGAGGAGGGAGCCTCAACCTTGACTTTGGGCTTGGTGGGCAGGGCCTCGGGCCGTTTGAATACTGACTGGATATAATCACTGGCACTGCCCAATAGCTGCTCCAGCTCAGCCATGGGGTCGGGGCTTGGGCGAGGCATGGGCCAAGAGCTCCGGGGAGTTGCTGGTGGGGTGTCGGTGCCCCAGGCTTCGGGAAACTCTGTTCTAGGAGTTGCAGGGGGGAAGGCAGGGCTCTCAGGAACAAAGGGTGGGGGCTCGTCGGGGGGGACCGCAGGCCACGAGGGGGCCCGGAGGTAGGACTGGGGAGATCTGAAAGGGGCGGCAGGAGGGGACAAGGCTTCAGGAAGCGGGCAAGAGGCCTGGGAGGCGGAGTGAGAAGGCTGAGGGAGGGCGGAGGAGAGCTGAGTGAGGGCTTCGATGGCGATGGCGGTCTGCAGGCTGATGTTTTTTTCCTTGGCGATACTCAGGGCGTTCTGGGACAGAGGCAGGCCCTCTGGGGGAGGTATCTGGGGGACCTCAGAGCCGAGGAGTGGCCTGGTGCTGGGTGCTGGGAGGCTGGCCTCACTGGGGGGCAGAGTCCCTGGGAGCCTGGGCCGGTCCTCCCCTCCCTCCACGACCACAGACTTGATCTTCCCCTCCAGCCACTCGAGGTAGTCAGGGCATTCCGGGCCATCGCAGTTGCAGTTGGGTGGTTTCATGCCATGCCGCGCGAGGGCCAGGGCGGTCTGCAGCGTGTCGAGGTCTTCGCTGCCAGCAGAGCAGCTCTCGGGCCCTGACCGGGGTCCCCTGCTGTTGCTCCCAGCCTCGCGATTCATCTCACGGTTGAAGGTTTCATAGAGCCGGGTGCTAAGGGCCCCGTAAGAGGACACGGCTTCGGCCACAGCCGAAAAGGCCACCAGGTCGTGGGCATCTTCCAGGCGAGCGGTGTGAGCTGGGCCTGGGGTAGCGTCCCAGTCGGGCTTCTGGTCTACTCGCCAAGGACCTCCAGCCCCCAGCAGGCTGGGTCCAGCGGGTTCTCTAGCACCATTGACCGGCGCCCCTGAGGCGCTTAGCTGCCTGGAGTCCCCATGGTACACTGGCCCTGAGTCCATCTGACCTGGAGCAGGTCCATCAACTGAGCTGAGCTCGGAGCCTGTCTGGAGAGAGAGAGAGAGGAAGAAAGGGGAAAAGATGAGTCATAATATTGGAACAGCGTATTCTGCTTCCCACCACTCAGATGCACACCTGAACCCTGCTTTTCTGGCAAACTCTCTGCCTCTGACATACCCTGAACCTCGGCTCATGGCCCCCCGTCTCCTTTCCCCGCCAGCTGCACCCGTGAAGAGAGAAGGCAGATCTTTAAGGGCTCCTGGCACGGAATTCTGAATGCTGCTTAGACGTTTTGGAGCCTCAGACCCATCACACTGACAAGCCTGCCCTGACACTAAGCATTTGTTAAGGACACACAGAAAGGCCTGTAGCTCCCAATGCCCCAGGTGACGCCAGGACCATGTTGGTTTTATTTTTTTGTCAGAAAGAAGGCTACCCGAGCACACCAGGTGACAATGTGCTGTAAGTGTGAAACATGCGTGACATATCTGACCAGATGAACACACTTAGCCAGGACAGGGGGTCAGCCAGAGCTTCTCAGTGGGAAGGAACCCACAGTTCTTTCCTTGACCCATCACTGTGCTTCCTTGAGCCCAGTGTCAGGCCCGAGGGAAACACTGACGACCTGACCTGGCAGTGTTTTGCCCCATGCTGAGCCAGCCCTGTGGGTGACAAGCCCGTTACTGCTTGGAGGAAGATCCAGGCCCCACCCCAAGCCCAGGAAGTTGATGTCCACCAAAGCACACGGCAGGGGGGGAGGAGGCAAGTCCAGGGGGCCCAGTCCAGCAAGTGAAAAGCTAATACAGAGATGCAGAATTGAGGTTGCAAGATTCATCCCTCCAGAGAGGAAAGCTCTTCCTTATAGTAGAATGTCAATTATATAGCCTAAGCGACCGAACGCGACCTGTGAAGTGGTCACTATGATGAGCACTGACCACCAGGGAACAGACGCTCAATGCACAGGATTAGGCTCCCTCCTGTCTGGATCATGCCTTTGGGGATCGGGCTCCCTCCTGTCTGGATCGGGCCTGCAGGGATGGGGCCCAAACCAGCTCTCCGACATCCCCGAGGGGTCCTGGATTGCGAGAGGGTGCAGGCCAGGCTGAGGGACCCCACCGGTGCACGAATCCGTGTATGCTGCAACTAGCAGGTGAAAGCTTGATGAGGCACAGGACGTATACATGGTCTCAAAACACTGTCCTCAAATGTTACTTCATTACAACAGTGACTTTAAGAAATTCTAAATTCCAGTTTCCTGGCCAGCGGAGCCCCCTGACACACTCCTCGCACTTGCTGGTGATCCTGGAGGAAACCTGCCATCAGGGGAAGGTGCCAACCGGTGGGAAAAGGGCAAGTGTTGAGTGAGAACAGCCCCAGGTAAGGTTCCCGAGGAGGAAGTCTGAGAGACGCCACCTTCACCAAGTTATCGTCACAAACATCGGGCAAGCAGCACGTGCCTTTTGATATGCTATACGGAGGATATAACACCAGTCACACAGAACTCCAGCTAAAACCTATCACCCAAACCTAATCACAAGGAAACGCCAGATTAACTCATACAGAGGGCATGCCAGAAAGCACCTGGACTGTCCTCTTCAAAAATTGCAAAGACAGACATCCCTCCCAGCTTCCATGAGACTAAGGAGACAGGACAGCAATATGCATGCTCAATGGTTAGACCTCGGACTGGGGGGGAAATGGCCATAAAGTACGTCACTGGGACGATGGATGGAATTTGAATTTGGATACGAAGAAGACCATACTGTGTCCACCCGAGTCTTCTTGACTGGGATCATCACACCCTGGTCCTTGTCCTTAGGACACACACACTGAAGTACTTATGAGTAAAGTTTCACAGTATCTCCAGCTTAATCTCCAATGGGTCACAAAAGAATACAGTCACCTGCCACTTCATGATGGGGATATGCTCTGAGAAATGTGTCAGTGGGTGATGCTGTCATTGTGCAAACATTATCGTGTGCACCTGCACAAACCTAGATGGTGTAGCCTACTACACACCCAGGCCATATGGTATACGCCCCGCATTCGCATATGGGGCCCATCGCTAACCGAAATGCCATGCAGTGCATGACCATCTATCCATATGTAAAAATAGATACGCACAGAGAAGATGATAAAGCCAGTAAGGCAAAATGTAAAAAAATGTGGGTCTGTGGGAGTCCCCGATACTCTTCTTGCACCTTTGTTAAAGTTTTAAAGTTCTATCAAAATAAATAGTTGCGTGGTGATGGTGACTGT
>NW_005871234.1:2048356-2051902 GCF_000147115.1 Myotis lucifugus | reverse complement strand
GGAGGAGGAATTCCGGGTGGGGGACGGAGCATTGCCAAAGGCACGGAATCCTCAGGCCTGGCAGCCTGGGGAAGGGCAAGCTGTTGGGCATATGGGGAGCATCCAGTGTGGGGACAGCAGGTGTGTGGCTCACAGCGTGAATACAATAGTGCGATTTATAGTTCAGGAGGGGCACTCAAGTGTCCCAGCAGAGCAAGGGCTGCAGAGGTGAAGGTTGGGGGCCTGAAGGCCATTGGGGAGACTAACGCCACTCTCCAGGTCAGTGATAACGAGGGCCTGGATGAAGGCAAGAGCAGAGAGCCAGGGGTGAAGCGTAGTCTGCAGACAAATGAGTCAATGTAGAGGGTGAGACAGGGAACAGAATCAACCCCCTGCTGACAAAGTCCCCCTTGAGCAGTCCTGCCCACCACAGGGTCTGAGCCCGAGCCTGCAGCCAGCACCCCTCCCGTCGGGGACCCCTTCCTTAGAGGGCATGGCCAGCTACACTGGGAGCGCCTGAGGGCCGAGGCTTCCATCACACCTTCAGACCCTCGCAGAAGGCTCCTGTGTGTTCAGAATGAACCACGGCTCCCCGCCCCCCCCCCCCCCCCCCCCAACCCGGGGGGGAAAACCCCTGCGCCCACAAAATCGGGGAGAGGCGGCCGCAGCGAGTCTGCAACCCCGGGCCCGTCCTCTCTTGTAAGGGCCTTGTTCCTTTACCCCCTAGGGGTCTGAACACGGCCAATGCCACCAGGAATGCCTTAGCCACACGGGACTCGGGAACCTGACAACTGATCTTGGAACAGCCCGCCCCCCACTCCACAGAGAGGCCGACCAAGGTGTCAGCTCTGGCCCGTCTTACACCACCCTGCCCTGCCCTGCCCTGCCCTCCCCGAGCCCTGCACGCCAGCCTTCCCAGGTCTCTTCCTGTCACAGGATCCCCGAAGGGCTCTGGCCCATTCAGGCTTGGTCTTGCTCAGGATGAGGGTGCACTTCCCTCATCTGGGGACAGAAGGGGTTTGTAACTGGAAGACGAGCAGAGTAAGTGCTCTCTTCAGACCCAAGAGACCCGACCCTCAACCTATTTGAGAAGAGTTGACATGTGCACACAGCATCACCAACCCCAGCCCCAGGATTCCCCGGGGGTCCAAGAACCTCCGTTGGAATCTGTCCCTGCACCCTGCCTGGTCAGGACTCCCAAGGCCCCACCTGCTCTACAGCCAACTCCTTCCTTATGCTCCTCAATTCCCACAGCTGGCTCCCAGACATCCACAGGCACTCAACAACGGCCTGCCCTCCCACCTAGGGACTCCCAAGGCCCTCAGATGCCAGTCAAGGCTGGAGAAGTGTGGAACACCACTCCCTAGACACCTCTTTTGGTCCATAACACCAAGAAAGGTATAGAAACACCACCCAGTTTTCCAAGTCTTTCCCGACTCTGAGGAGCAGCACATCAAAGCTAGATCAGCACTCCCCTATGAAAGAGAAAGGGAAGTAAAGACTACTATCTTGAGATTAAAGTCCGCATGGACCATCCCTTCCTAGGGCCGCCAGGAAAGGGGAAGTTCGTGGAGCACGGAGTCCCCAGGGCTGCTCTGCTGGCCCCCAGCAGTTAGGCACCACTGTAGGAGGAACAGGTGCTAGAAGGTGTTTTCATCCATGATGAACAAGTCTGCAGTCAGCCTGCCAGTGGCCAGGAAGCAGGCCGGTCTGGGCACATCCCCTACAGGGGAATCTCCAAGAGTGAATTCTCAGGGGACCAAGATCTCGGTGGCTGCTCCCCACCCAGCTGCCCAATGAACCCCACCCAGTGCTTTCCTGGCCCCCAGCTCTTCCATCCCGCCAGCCACTGGCCCAGGAGCTGGGCTTTCCCCTGGTCCTACAGGCTCACTGCCACCTCCACGCAAACCCCATTCCTTCTTCCCCTCCCCCAAATGGACAGCCCCCCTCCTCTAACAGCACATGGCCTGTATTCATGGCATCGTCTGTCTAGATTTGATCCATTATTCATGTCCTCAGAGGATCTGGGGTTTATTGATGAAAAAGCTGAGAGGAAAGAGACTTGTAGGGGAACCCCTAAGAGGATGTGCACACTGGCCTGTGTTGTGCAAGCGAGAGTGTGTGTACACTGCCAGCCGGTCCTGTGTCTGCACTCTCCACACCAAACTCTCTCTGCAGATAGCAAACCTCGGGGGGTCATGTCTAACTTCTCGAGGCTGTCATGTGCGGGCAGAGAGTATTCTTGTGTGAGGTGAGGGGAGGAACTAGTTCCTGTGGTGACTATGTACATATCAGTAAGACTTTTTCCTTCTACAAAATGGACAAACAGAGAAGATCTCACACAACAGCTAGGGTGATGCTCAGGAAAAGGCTGGACCGAGGCCAGATGCCCTGAGGCCATCATAGCAGTCAGAAGCATAGGGCTGTGACTGTTCATGCCTTCTGACCCAACAGTAATTAATACGGTTTCAGGGACGACAGGAAAAGAGGAGGGGGGACTAGGAAAAGTCTCCACATAACTCTGATAAAACACTTTTGTCACGTATCGAATTATTATGCTAATCACTGCACACTCATTGGTCTCCTCCAATCATCACAAACTCCTACAAGGTAAAGACCTATCTCTATTGATGAGGACACAACACAGAGAGGTTAAGTAACTTTCCCAAGATCACACAGGAATCCAGAAGAGCACAGCCATTTTTAACCACTAAGTACCACCCTTAATCTCACTTCAGGAAATGTAAACAAAAACATATAAGAAACAGAAGAAATAAAAAAGTTACATGTGCCAAAGATTTTCCCAGAAGCATTAATAGTAAAGAATTACAGGTAACCTAAGCACCCTACGATAGGGGAATGGTTTTTAAATATTTCATTATAGTTCATGAAAAGAGAATGGGAAATAAATATCTGAAAAGAATACTCACTTCATTAGTAATCAGAGAAATACAAAATAAAGCCACTGTGAGATTCTATTTTATATCCAGTATACAGAATTTAAGAGTAAGAATGTTTAGTTCCAATCTTGCCCACACTGCTTGCTAGCTCTGTGACTTTGGGCAAGTTACTTACCCTCTCTGTGCCCCATTGCTTCATCAGTAAATTTTTGGTTTGAACAGTTAACCTTTCTGTGCTTTATTTCCTCATCTGAAAATTGGGGATTAATAATAGTACCTAACCTCACAGGGTTGTCATGAAGATTAAACAAATCAGTATCTGAAGAACACTAACAAGACTTACCAGCTACATAGTAAGCACCATAAAAGGGCATGTCAGTTTACCACCAAGTGCTTGTGGTGTTTAGCAGAAACTTTTTCTAATACACCACTGGCAGAGGGCATAACGGAGCAACCATTCTGGAAGGGTCTGTGGTGTTACCTTCTAATGTTGAACACTCATGTATCCCAGGGTTCCACAGTTCCACTCCTAGAGAAACGGTGCACACACGCATCATGAGCTGTGTGCACAATGCTCACAGCAGCATGATGCATGACAACCACATTGTAGACATATCTGAAGTGTCCACCAACCACAGAATGGACATGAAATAGTTTACAGCAGTGC
>NW_005871234.1:2020546-2048225 GCF_000147115.1 Myotis lucifugus | reverse complement strand
AAAAAAAAAAAGCAAGCTTCGCCCAGGCCAGTGTGGCTAAATGGTTGAGCGTCAACCAATGAACAAGAGATCACGGTTCGACTCCTGGTCAGGGCACATGCCAGGGTTGCGGGCTCGATTCCCAACTGGGGGCTGGTGCAGGAGGCAACCAATTGATGATTCTCTCCATCACTGATGCCTCTCTCTCTCTCTCTCTCTGTCTCTCTCTCTCTCTCTCTCTCTCCCTCTCTCCCTCTCTCCCTTCCTCCCTCTCTAAAATCAGTAAAAAAGATATTTTTTTAAAAAAAGCAAGTTTCAAAAGATTATAAACTGCCCATTCTGAAAAGCTCTAACAAAAAATTAAATGTATCATATATATATAAAGCATTAAATTAAAACTTTTAAAACTTGTTTGAGATTTTCCTCACTTCTTAAAAGTAAGGGAACGATAAACACAAAAGTTAAGGTAGTGGTTAACTCTGGAGGTGAAAAGGGGGCACAGGTTGGGGAAAATACCCACGTTTCAGTTAGTTGGCAACATTTTAGTTCTTAACTTGGGTAGGGAATTCACATGTGTTTATTATTATTTTTCATCTGTTTAACATGCAGGCATACCTCAGAGATACTGCAGGTTTGGTTCCAAACCACTGCAATTAAGTGTGTCATATTTTTTTGGTGGAGGATCTTGTCTTCAATTAGTAAAAAAACAAAGGGGGGGGGTGGTGGCCAGTGTGTTCAATGGTTAGAGTGTTGGCCTGTGCACCGGAGGGTCAAGGGTTAGATTCCTTGTCAAGGGCATGTACCTGGGTTGCAGGTTCCATCCAGGGCCCTGGTCAGGGCGCATGGGGGAGGCAACCAATGGATGTATCTTTCTCACACAGATGTTTCTCCCTTCCACTCTTTCTAAAAATCAATGGAAAAAATATCCTCGGGTGAAGATGAACAAAAATAAATAAATAAAAAGCAACATCTGTGAAGCTCAGTCAAGCAGAGCACAATAAAATGAGGCACACCGGGTGTATGTTTCAAATTACACATCAGAAAAATTACACTGTACACTATTTCATCAGTGAAGGTAGAACTGCTTAAAATGATATAGAATAAGGCCACACTAAAAACAGGAAAAAGTCTTAAATAAGAAAAGGAAACCCGAGAATATCCCTGTACTGATGCTGAGGGTTTTTATGACAGGGGAAGTGTTTACACTATTTGAAGTGGAAAAAAAGAAACAAGATTCAAAATGTTGCCCAGCTGAAGAATTCCATGCCATTAACAATGCGCACACAGCACGCGGAGGGGAAATGCGCGTGAGCAGCCCGTGGTTCACAGCCTACAGAACGCAGCAGGCCTTTCACTTCTCTCCGGGGAGGGGCAGCTGAAGAACAGAGTTACCTCCACCCCACCCGACCCTCTGCACAGCTCTGCCTGCCTCCAACAAGCACTGAAGGGCGCTTCGGGGAGAGCAATTCCTGGGTGACTTTTCTTTCTTGCTATTCCTGTTGCTAGAGAGTTGTTTGTGTTACAAACACACACACACACACACACACGCACACACACGCACACATGTGCGGAAAGAAGAAATACTCTGCAAGCTGAGTGTCTGGTCGAGGTGGGGCACTGAGCCTGAAAACATCCCCCGCCCCCGCCCCCGGCCCCCCTTAAAAGTGCTCTGTGACTTGCAGAGTCCGCAGCCCTCCGACTCCGACCAGGCGAACCCCCGCCCCCAGCAGCTCGGCCCTCCCCAAAGGCGGCCGTGGCAGGAAGGGTGGGGGTGGGGGAAGCCTGGGAGCCGCGGGAGGGAGGAGGGAGCCAGCGCTGACGGAAGCCCGGTCTCCAGCAGCCGGTGGCGCGACCGGGGGCCAGCGGGAGGAAATCGCGCCGACCACATCTGAGGCCTGGCGCAAGGAGCAGCAGCTGCTGCAAAGCCGCCAGCACTGGAGAAGCAGGTCAGGACGCGGGGGCGGCTCCTCGGCCAGCCGCAAGGCTCCCCCCGCCCAGTGCACTCACACATACGCACACACATGCACGCACGCACACACATGCACACGCACACACGTGCGCGCTCACACGTGCGCACCCCTCCCCCGTCCCATCCAGCACAACTGGGGCCATGGCCCAGGCACGCAATGCACGTCTCACGGCCAGAAAAGCCCCCAGCGGTTCCCAGCGAGGGCGGGGATTCCCGCAGCTCCACCCAGCCGGGCTCGCATCCAGGTCTCACCGCTCACCTCCTACCCAAAAGTCTGAAACGCTGCCAACATAAGTCCACTGACCTTGACTAAACGGCCCCGTGCGCTGCCCCAGACCCCACGGAACCCACTGGCCATTCAGGTGTGTCCGAAGGGCGAGGGCTGGAGCACCACCGTGATGAGGGCAGCCAACAGCTTTGAGAGCTGGGTGGTAAACTCTGGGCTCAGTAAGCACCTTTACGTTTAAATGTGTGACCTTTCGAGTCTTCCCACACACAAGCCAGCATCCACTTTAGTGGGTGAACGAATGAGACAGAGATGAACTAACACACTCCAGGGGCACTGGCAAGTGGCAAACGCGGAATCAGCATCGGAGCTGATGTGGAAGCACGGCCTCCGCGCTGCCAGGGTCCTCGTCTTCTGGAGAACAAGCTCCCACACGCGCAGGAGACTCTATCACTACGGACTTCAGCCTCTCACTTGGACCTGCCGGGGGAGTTTGAAGACTTAAATGTCTTTCCTTCAAAGAACTGAATCTTTAAGCCACCACCCAAAAATCTGGAGAAAAAAATAATTTTTGGCAGAGCAGCCTTCACCCATCAGTCATAACCCCTATTTATGGAATAGGGCTAGGAATGGAAAGGGGGAAGCGCCATTCAGGGAAGCCTGGTGCTGTCCATAAGGGGGTGTGGACACATTCTATTTACCCTAAACCCCTGGAAAAATCACACAACACGCCTCAGCGTAGAGCCTCATTATCCACAGCCCCTGCCGCTCTGTTAGCCCAGAAAACGAAAAGATGCCCGTAATGTGGGTTCTCGTACATGTTCATCTCAAAGTCTTGTCTGCACTGCTGGAGAACAAAGGGACGGGCACCCCGGCCCCTCCTCACCCATGCTCTTCTCCCTGAGGGTCAGGGGTGACGAGGAAGGCCCAGGGAGCCCCCCTCCCTCCTGTCCACCCCCCACCTCCCTCCATAGGACCCTGGTCCTGCCACACGCCCCCGCACCATAGCTCTCCTCCCTCCCCCCTCGCCCTCAAAGCTCCCCTGGAAACCTCACTTCCACCCAAGGCTCCCACGCTCAGTTCAGCCGGCACCAGTAGCCCCGAGGCTTCCTCCCCCCTGGATTGCTACTCAAGCTCCCCAGCTACCAGACACTTCCCCAACTGGATGCCACTAAGCACAACACACTTACAGCCTAACGTAGCATCTGACCCCTTTCCCAGCAACAACTCCTCTGGATGTTCCTTCTTTAAAAGTCATGCGAAGAGTCATTCTCCCGGGCATCCTGAGAATGCCCTCCCGTCACCTTTGATGGCTTCATCTCTGCGTTTCCATATGCAAGCAGAACCTAGCTCTGTCAGCTGCTCCTCTTGAGAGTAGTTCAGACCTGCCTTCTTTCCATTTTCTCTTCACTTATTTCTCACGGGGACAATCGCAGGAGGAGGCTTGTCCTCCCTGCTTTCACACCAGCACAACTGTCGGACTCATATTCAATCCACTGAGCCTCCAACTCCCAGGCCAGGGTGCCTGCGAATTCACAACTTCAATCTTCTCCTTGGGTTCGAGTAGTAAAAATAAACAAACAAAAAAATAGGCAAGCACATACACAGGTATAGATAATGTATCAGGGACACATTGGTGAAGGCTGAAAACTCAGAATGAGGGCGACAGTTTCATAAATGACGACACAACTCAATAGAACATTATACAGTCATTAAAACCCATACAGTATAGACACGAAGGAAAAATGTTGGATAAAATGGGAAGTAAAAATAGCAGAATAACACAATATACACGAAAGTTATTACAACTATGAAAAACCATGCATGCAAATGACAAAAGAGGGAAGGCACTTAAAAAAAAAAAGAAATAGCTCTAGAAGCCCCACAGAATTACGAAATTCCACCTACTGATGCTATCAGCACACTATAGCAAGCACACCTTTCCCAGGTGATACCTGTAGTTATGTTTGCGTTCATTTATTCCTCCGGCAAACAGGTACTGAGCATTTACTGCCTGAGTGCCACTCGTAGGCACTGGGGATCCCAGGGAGCGAGCAGTCCCTGCCTCATGGACAGAGACTTTTCAGATGTTGAGATCTGTCTTGGGGCCCATTCAAAATCGGGTTCCTTTAAGGTAGACTGTCTCTAAATGTGTGTGGTAGCCCACATCGATGTTCTAGCCTCTGTGGCTCAGAGTGGGTGGAGCAAGCAATGAAACTCAGGCTAACTGTGAGGTGACCTCTGAGTGAATATAGGAAACTCCTCACAGCCAGGGAAAACCCTGGTGGGTGGCCGACGATGATAACGAAAGGTCATAAGAACAGAATGATAAGGGAGGTTAAAAAAAATAGTCTCAATAGAACACGCTGAGAGAGATGGGAGAACAGGAAGTCTGTCACTGCAAAGCAGAAAATGGAGTAAAAAACAAGCAACCCTCACTTCCCTGAGATGACCACCGTTTACATGTGGTGCCTTCTCTTTGCTATGCGACACGGACTTCATTTACAAAACTGGGGTCACTGAGTCTATCCAGGGACCGGGTTTGGGATGCGTTATTTTATTTATTATTGAAATCAGATCTTCACCAAGTTGTCTTATTCAGGGTGTTTTAATGCTGATTTTTTTTCCCCTTTTCTGTATCATAACTATTTTTAACGTAGTTTTAACTCCTCCAGGGTTCCATTTGTAACAGCTGCCATGCTTTCCCTGGTATGTGCGAGCGTACAGCGTTCACATAGCCCCTGAGGCTGAGCGTCCAGCTGCGGTCACGTTTTGCCACATTCCCATGGCACATGTGACGACTGGAATGGCTTCCCCTCCTTCTCCCACATGTTTGGGCATGTGATTCCCCTGAGGACGGGGATAGAAAACTTGGCACAGAATCAGGGTTCTGGTTGGCTGCATGAATGGACCAGCCCAAAGGCTGTAGGTAACAACCTGATAACAACACGTAGGACTTTACTCACATGAGCACAAGGGTTTCATTTCAACTGGGAGACAACTTAGATGTCCCCAGTCTGCCTCTGGAGAGGAATGGTAGGCGGCCACAGAAAGGATCGAAGTACTGGGACATGCTACAACATGGGTGAACCTTGAACACATTATGTTGAGTGAAAGACGTCAGACACAAAAGGCTACATATTGCATGATTCCATTTATAAAATGGCCAGATAAGGCAAATCTAGAGAGACAAGGCTGAGGGGGTTGGGGGGAATGCTATTGGGTGGAGTTTCTTTTTGGAGCGATGGAAATGTTCTGAAATAGAAGTGGTGATGGCTGCACAACTCTGTGAATGAACTAAAAACCACTCAACTGTACCTTTTAAATGGGCAAACTGGATGTTATGTGAATTATATCTCAATAAAAAGAAAATCTTTAAAGTAACCCCTTTGTCTCCATCTCCATCTTGGTAAGAAGCTTTAAGACAAAAGCAGGAACTAAACACTTGCTCAAGGAGGGGAGGGCCGAGCTGGCAAGCCCACCCAAAGGTGGGGGAGAAGGACAGGAGTGACAGGACCAGTATCCGTCACGAGTGCTTATCACCCCCCCATTGGGTTACAAGGGAAAGCAAGAGAGGTCTTTGCCCAGGGGAGGTGGTGATGGTCACAGTGGGAGGCCACCCCCCACTCCACTGCTGAACTCTGAAGGACAGGGGGGCGTGGGAACTCCCGAGAGGAGAAGCGAGCTGAGCTGGCCGGGGTGGCCATCAGCTCTGGGGTGTGGAAGAAGAAAGATGAGCTCTGAAAATGCCAGGGGTAGTGGTGGGGGGTGAGGGTGCTAAATCCAAGAATCAATGACATAAAACCCACTGGTCAGCTGAAGAGAGTCATAGACACAGTCAGACAGGAAGTATAGGTTGGTTCAAAAAGTCCTTATTATTTAAAAAAAAAAGGTGGGGAGGGGAGTTCACAAGAGAGTCAGTAAATTAAAAGCAACAAAGACAAGAAAATGTATTAAGCAATTAAAGCAATTAGCATACCCTTAAAAAGATAAATGCAAATCATTTTGCTGAGGGGGGGGGGAAGGAATCATGCTTTTAATGCCCGTGAGAGGGTGCTGCCTCTGCAAGATAAGCTTACAGTCACTTATCTCTTCAGTGACCCCCTTGTCCTGCGAATGACCGCTCCAGCCCCTGCACAGGAGGACCTGCTTGCTCTGGCCCAGCCTAAGGACATAGCATAGGCTCCCACTCCTGGCTTGAGATGAACCAGTCCCGGCCGCTAACCCCCAAAACTGCCAAAGGGGGTTGATATTCACACCCCGTGGGTGCCACTCCTCAGAAAGCAGCAGCTGTGCCCCACCCATGGCAGTGATCCTTGTTCCTTAGGCCGGTTCTCAAGGGAGAGGCAGTGGCTAGACCAGTTTTAAAGGCCCTCTCTCTCTCCCTGGCTACGGCCTTGATCCCCAGCCAACACCTACCCAGCAAGGGAAGGGGCAGAGGTGGGGTGCTGTGGCCTGGCATTGCAGACAGAGGGGCACAGGGAAGGGCAGGAGAAGGCAGTTCCCTGGGGAACTGGGCAGGCCCCACCTCTCAGCCTGAGGAGTTGGCTGATGATAAAGCCCTAGGAGCTAAGTGTTCACCTGGGCGCTGGGGGGAAGCGGGGAGGAGAGGGGGGAAAGGCGGGGGGGAGTGTAACTAGCAGAGCCAGTACTTCAGCGGAGGCCAGGTTCCCAGCCCCAGCTCTGCTAAGACTGTCTTGAGCCTGACCACTTGGATTTTCTCCTGTAAAGGAGGTTGTGACAATGGGCAAAGTCTGAATGGGGTCTGTAAGCAGTGCTGTCAGTGTTCAGGTCTGCAGACCAGGTCCGCAGGGGTGGTGCGCCCCTGCTAACTTCCTGACTTGGATCAATGCACTGTGGTTATTTCTGTGATCTTTACAAAGTCCACCCTCAAGTATTCAAAAGTAAAGTGCATCACCGTCCGCTACATACTTTCAAATAGTTCCAATAAAAATTATAAAGAGACAGAAAGGAATAAAGTAAATGTAGTAAAATGTTACTTTTTGGGAATCTGAGTGAAGAGACTTCTTTGTACTTTTCTTGCAACTTTTCTGAAACTCTGAAATTATGCCCCCACCCCCAAATTTTTTTTAAGAATTACGTTACTAGGCCCTGGCCAGTGTGGCTCAGTTGCTTGGAGCATCGCCCTGTACACCCAAAGGCTGCGCACTGATCCCCGGTCAGGACACATAGGAAGGTGACCAATCACTGTTCTCTCTCACATGGATGTCCTCAGGTGAGGATTTTAAAAAGTTACATTGTTGGTGATCCCTAAGACTCACCCAGTTTCTGTGAAACAGGGACGTTATCTGCATTTTACAGATGAGGAGCAGGAAACAGATGAGGACGGCTCCCAGGCAGCAGGGGGAGGGCTCTACAACGCAGGGTCTCACTCAAGTCCCCTCTCCCCCAGGCCCCAGCTCTCCTAACCAGCGCGGGACGGCGAGTCCCAGACACCACACCAGGCTCTGGACCAGAACAGAAGAGCAACAGGCAAGTAAGAAAGGGGCCATCTGGCCAGTGTCCAGGCTGGCTGTCTTCAGGAGAAGCTGAGACCACCCCACTCTTCTCCCAAGACCCCTTCCCTCCACCGGGCACAGGCAGCTCTTCCCGCTCGGCCCAGGAGGCACACACACAAGCTCCGCCAGACCGTGCAGGCCTGTGGAGCACAGAATCACCGCCTGGAACGAGCTGGACAGCCCTCTCCAGCCAAAAGAAACACAACATCTGGAAATCCTAAGCAAGTCTCCTAAAATCACTCCAGGGTCAAGGGGGAAAAATACCAAAATCACAATCACACTTATTTCCAATCTGTCTATGCTAGCTGTACTTGTTATGGTAAGTACATACTTTAAATATCATTGATATGTAAACTGATATGAGTATAAAAATAGAGCTGTTTCTGGGGGGAGGGAGGAGTCGCATAGATTTGAAGATTAATATTAATGAAAACAATAACTATTAGCAGAGGAAAAAACCATGCTTCTAAAAAACTTTTGTTAAATAAAAAGAAAAAAAAAAGGTTTCAACCCAAAAAGCTAGAAAATAAAATCTAAGAAAGGCAGGAAAAAGGAATCAGTGGAGATAAGGAGAGAGATATGTGATTAGAAAATAAAACAGTGGTATTTATAAATGAACCTAAGAGGTGGCTCTCCAAAGGACAAATAAACTTGTGGCAAGGAGATCATCTTAAAAAGGAAAACATAACAACAGTATTAGAAATGTGAAAAGGAAAATAACCATGGCCAGTCAATAAGACATGAAGTTCGTCACTAAAAAATTTAAACATATGGATGAAAGGACAATTTTCTAGAAAAAAAATATTCAAGAAGAAGTAGGAATATTGGAAAATATCAACCACCAACGAAATAGAAATTTGTCAGAGAACTACCCCCTAAACAGGGCACCAGGCTCAGTAACTGGAATTACATGATTTTCCCAGCTCATAAAACAATGTGGATCTGTTTTATTCTTCATTTAATTCTCCCAGATCCCTCTGAGATAAACACTGTCTCCCCATTTTATAGACAAGGAACCAGGAGTTCCGAAGGGCCAGGCCAGGACTCAGGTCCACAGCCAGACATCTCCAAGGCATGACCCAGAAAAGTCTGTTCCTACGCTCCTCCATTCCTCTGTGATCATCCGTGTTTGGAGCCTTCTGGCCCCTCACTGCTTCAAGTGTGGTCCCCTGGCCGGCAGCACCAGCACCGCCTGAGAGCAATGCAGACCCTCAGGCCCCACCCAGAGCAGCCAGCTGGGAAGCTGTCTTATAAAAGAGATTCCTGGGTGATCTGGATGAACATTAAAGCAGGAGACGCACTGGTCTAGCCTATAACTGTCCAATCTCTTTCAATTCCTCCTACGTTTACAAAAGCAGTGCCTGTTTTGTTTGGCAAAACAAAACAAAAAAATCAACTTGCTAAACGATTACAACTTGATTTGATCATATGAACATGTAAAAAAAAAAAAGTCTGGCAAAATAAAACCAAAACATTAAAAAAGTAAAAGACATTGGTAGTATCTGTCAAGGTCCGGTAAAGAGTCGATGCCACTAATATATGAAGCCCTCACGAATTCATAAAAAAATCACACAGAAGAAATATAGGCAAAGCAAAGCAAAGCAAAATATATTCACAAAGAAATGAAGATCGCAAATAAACAGAGCAGTAAAAGATTTGCCAATCAAAACGTTTTATGCCAGTTTTATACCAATTAAAGAGAAACCATTTTTAATATAAATGTATTCTCTTGATAATCAGGAGAGAAAAACCAATAGACATTTAAAATGTAAAAATACATATAACTATTCTAGAAAGACCAAAATATTAACAGGAGTTCTGAGTGGTAAGATTATAGATGTTTTATTTTCTCTACTTGCTCACATGAACTTCCCGATTTTTCCGCAGTGAATTCGCATTCTTTGTAATGCACCACCACAACAACGAAGTTTAACTATTTCCCAGAGTTTGATCTTATCTGAAATTTAACAGCCTTTATATTCAGTCTCTCTTGGCTTTTCACGGGTGTCTAGACAACGCCTGGCCTTTTCACAAGCCATGGCAGCATGGAAGGGCATGTCTTCTCAGTCCCATCATGCACTGGGAGCCCCACGTCAGCAGAGCCTCTTACATTCCTCCACAGACCACCAGGTCCCAAATGCCGCGCACAGAGGAATCGCCTGCAGGTTGCTGGCTAAGGAGGCAGATATTCAAGTCCCACCCCCAGAGATCAACCCTGTGTCTGTGGTTGTCCCGGGACTGCCCTCTGAGAGCCCTCCTCCAATAAGCCTGAAGCTGAGGGTGGACGCAGGAAAGGAGGAAGCCAACTGGTTCATAAATTGGGTGAACTGAGGTCTTAGGAGCTGGCAGGGGACAGCAGTCCTTCCACCCACCCGCCCTGCTGCGTGCACTCATAGGCCAGTGGTCAGCTCCTCTGCTCTTTGAAAGAGGGCGACAGGTGGACAGGGAGGCAGGGGTGGGAAAGGCTTTCTCCAGCAGGTGAGCTGAAGCCCCGAGCAGTCCAGCATCAAGGCTCCACTGCCAGAGCGCGCTCTGCTCCGGGAAAAGTCACTTGGAACAACTCCACGGGATCACAGAGGTCCATCTGTCAGAGTTTCTGCTGGGCACCCCGAGAAGGCGGCTCCTCCAGAGCTGGCAGAGGTGCAGCCCAGGCTGCCATGAGGGGCCCCGAGGGCTTGGCACTTCGCAGGCAGGGCCCACAGCGACGCTCCCCAGCCCTGGGCTGCTTCCCAAGCCCCCGTGGGCACTAGGAAAGGGAGTAAGACCTGGATGGGGCGGGGCCGACCTCTTGGGTATATATATCCCTGGCTCCACTATTTCCCTGGTGGGTGTAAGTAAACGAGCAGAGCAGCCAGGGAAGTGTTTCCACTCCTCTGCTGCCCCGAGATCGAAGAAGAGGCGGGGCACAGACCGCGGGCTAAATGGCACCGTTCATGGCTGATTTTTCACACGAGAAAAGTCACGTGTGACTGGCATTTCTCTTATACGCGCACCAGCCAAGTGGCTCTCCTCTCCCCACCTTCGTTTCAGGCAGGACTCCTGACCTCTGCCTAGGAGCAGCAGGGGTCCTCACATCTGCAGGTCTGTAGCCCCCCTGCCCCAGAGATGAGGGGGCCCCTTGTTCGGGGGTCCGGGCGGACCCAGCCTTCCTGGGCAGGGGGAGACCTCCATCTCCCTCCCAGCTCTGTGGCAGCAGAGACCGGGCCTGCAGGAGGGCAGGGGACAGCTCCTTCAAGAAATAGGGTCTTTCATTCCCCAATTACTAGCACCAGCTCAAAAGGCAAATAAGAAGAGGAGGATTAGCACATTGAGAGGAATAAAGTCCACCTAGACAGTCGCTGGGGGAGGGGAGGCCACAGACTGGAGAACAGAGGGGAGGAGAAAGCCACTCCCCTGGAGAAGGAAGACCAGCCCACAGACAGGAGCCAATGCCAGCAGCCATGGGTCTTCGCAAGCTCTGCTCAGACTTGATGACGCCTTGGATGCCTTTGATGACGCCTCATCCCCAAAGAGCAGCTGCAGGTACCGTGTGCTGCCTTCAGGCGTCTGGGAACCAAGAAGGCAGCTCTCCCTACGAGTCAGTACTAATGAGGGTTAATGACCAGTGGGTTGTCAGTCCCAGGGTAATTACGAGGTATCAGATCAGAGGGCTCTGCCCTGATGTCTGCTGTGGGCAATGCCAGGACCTTCTTTTTACTGTGGGAGCGGGGCAGGCGCCCCACCTCTGCTGTCCGGCTCACAGCCCCCACGGCTGCTTTAGATTCTGCTCCTTGCTTGGGCCTAGGATGTCACTCTGTGGAGGTGAATCAATCAATCTCTCCTCTCTCTCTCTCTCTCTCTCTCTCTCTCTCTCTCTCTCTCTCTCATCAATCTGATTCCACAGCATTTATTAAAAGGATTTACTGCATCCTAGGCTTTGTGCCAGATACCGGGGAATGAGAGTAAGATGAGCACCTCACCAACTAGGAACTCACACGGGTTCCTAAAGTGTTGCGACAGAGGTACAGACAACGGGAGCAAGGGGCTGCTTGAGCCCAGAGACGGCATCACAGAGCACCTGACAAAACCAGAGCACTTCTAATATACCTGCAGGAACGGGTTAGAGAATGTCGCAGAAAAGATACCAGTTACCGCAGCAACAACGAAACCTGCAACATCCTAGCGATAAATGTAGTGAGAAATGTAAGACGCATGTGAAGAAAACTTTGACTCTGATGGACACACAAAAAGACTGGAATGAACAGAAAGATATCCTTCCCATTTCCCAGATGGGAAAACTCATTATAAAGCTGCCCATTCTGCCCAAATAATCTATAACTTCCATGTGATTCCAATTGAAAAATCCAAACATTTTTCATAGAACTTGACAAGTTGTTTAAAAGCTTATTTTGAAAAGGAAGTGAAAAAGAAAAGCCAAAAAAAAAGTTGTGGAAAAAATGAGTTTTTTAAAAACCAAACTGTTATATAAAAACTGTAGTAATTAAAACAATGAAATACTGGCATAGAATCAGACAAATAATTCAATAGAAATGAGGAAAGGCCCTAATAAACATGAATATATGAGTATTTATAAAATGCTTAAGGTAGAATTATAAACCTTGTGGGAAATGATAAATAGACTGGACATAATAGGCCTTCTATTTGGGAAAAATTTAATCCCTATCTTACACTATATGTAAAATAACTCCCAGCTTAGAGTTCTACATATCTAAAATAAAACTATAAAGTGAAAAAACTGGGTGCCAAAATATTGATGAATTCCAAATGCATAAAAATCAAATTTCCACATGATAGACACAATAAGAGAAAAATGAGAGGCCACAATTTTTTCAAAATAGAAGAGAGGTTAATACTGATAATATATGAGAATTGTATGAACCATTAAAATTCAATCTAATGAAAAGTGGGTAATATATATAATATGCGATACACAGAATAAATGCAAAAATGATTAACCATTAAAACATCCTCAAATTCACTAATAAAATAAATTAAAATAATAGGAGATATCCTTTTCACTACCAAATTGGCAAAAATTAAAAACTGGTCATTCCTCATTGAGGGTAGGTGGAACAGTAAATTTAATAGATATTATCAGATTACCATTTGGGGGTGGGGGTAATTTGGTAATGTCAATGGAAATTCCATTTGGATGATTTTATCCTACACAAATATTTAAACAAATAGCCAAAACATTTTATAAATTACCATATCATTTATAATTGCAAAATGCGGAAACTGTAAATGTCCATCAACAGGAAACAAATGACAATAAACCTAAAAAATGAGAGACTCCATAGCCATTTACAAGGCCAAGATAGACGTACTGGCATGGAAAGACGTCCTCCACATATTAATGAGCAGGAAAAACAACAACAAACCTGAAAAGTACGGTACGAACACATTTGTGTGGGAAAGATAGTGAGTTCATGTGCTCACTTTAAAGTCTGTAAAGATATGTACAAATTGTTCACAGAGAGTACACTGGGATGGAGAAGAAAGACGGATTTTCAGTCTCCAATTTATGTACTTTTATATTGTTTGATTTCTTTAAATGGGCAAGTATTACTTTTATTTAAAGTCCAAAACTTTCTTTCCCATTTTGGAAAATAAAAAAAGAAGAATATTGCGATTGGTTTCTAAGTTGAACTCAAAATCCATCCCTTCTCTCCGCCCCCCCCCCCATACCCTCCCCCTGGCCTTTGCTGCTCTTTATGGAGTCAAGATAAAGGGTAAGGAGATAAAGGGTAAAAATATCTACCCCCCAGTGCTGCACATCCTCCCTTGAGTGTGACCCCTGAGTCAAGTCACTTCTCTGCTGGCTCAAACACGTTCAGGGTGGGGTGCAGAGGGTGCCCCCCACACTCACCAGGTCCTGCTGGACCACAGAGGGGAGGCTGTGCCTTCCTAACTGGGACTGTTGGTGCCCTACACCCTGAGTGTGGGGGTGGGGAGGTGCAGACATGGATTTTCAGGGGAGCCCTGGAGGCTGCGCCCAAGAGATGCTCCTGTTTCCCTGGCACTATGAGTCGTCTCTCCGCTCCACCCTAGGACACTGTTCCCAGGTTCAGGGACACCGACGGGGCCATATCTTCTGGAGAGGCATGAAAGAGGCAGGAAGGAGGAACTGAACCTGCAGCCCAGGCCAGCTCAGCTAGGCCATGAGCTCCGCGCCAGATGCCTCTTACCCGCTTCTCTCTCTCACTGTCCTTGGCTTCTAGCTTCATTTCCCCTGGTGCTAAAGTGTGAGGCTTTTCTAAATACGAGTAAAACTTCCGTTTGGGCTTGGGAGATTCTCTGGTCCTACGTCATAAATTCAAACTGATTTTGCTTAGGTTAAAAGTTTCCGCAGGTCCTGGTTGCTAAGCTGGTAAGCCGTGACTAGGTCCCTTACCTAGGGGTTTGGGGACACCCCCCCTCACCCCCCCGCGAGGAACCAAGCGCTACACTCTGGCCTTGCATTGTCCCAAGTGCAGGGATTCTCCCTGGGGCTCCAGGAGGGAGGAAGGGGTGTCAGGTTAAATCAGGACTTGGCATCTGTGCGGTAGGGATGCCATCAGCACCTCCCCAAGAGCTCTAGCACACCTCACATATCAAACCCTGGACAATGAGGCCACAGGAGAACTTAGACAAAAAGTTGTATTTTTAAATGTGTTTGTGATCAAAGAAGAAAAATTTAGGGAAAACGGTGTTCTAAGGATCCACCTGAGAATTTAGAAAAAGCACATCCCAAAGTGAACCCAAGGAAAACACAATAAACATGAAGCAGGAGTTAACGCTTTAGAAGACAGAAGGCACACCTGACAAATCTGTGCACTTTTAGATTACACGAAACTCTGGCAAAGCTAACGAGAGAAAAGATTAATACACGACATTAGAAAGTGAGAAAGTGAAAAAAATCAGACACGAAGAGAACTGAAAAGGAATAACTATAGACACATGAATCTAATAAGTCTGAAAACAGCTCATTTTTAAGGGAAACACAAAGTAAACATTTTATACCAGTAGCCACAGGAAAAACAGATCAGAACGCTGCAAAGACCCATCCCTCAGGAAAGTACCAGGCTCAGATAGGCTCACCAGCAGATTTTTTTCAATCCTTATCGAATAAAATTATTACTTAAACTGTATTATTTAAATGGCCCCAAAGTACAAAGAATCAAAGCTTCACCATCCATTATATGAAGTTACTATGACTCTAATACCAACATCTGACAATGAAAACACAAAAGGGAAATTATAGGTCAATCTCACTAACAAATATAGATGCAAAACTCCCACATTAATAGTTCAAATTAAACGGCATGTTAAAAAAAATACCCCAGCCCTCGCCGGTTTGGCTCAGTGGCTAGAGCGTAGGCCTGCAGACTAAAGGGTCCTGGGTTCGATTCTGGTTGAGGGTACACGCCCGGGTTGCGGCTGGATCCCCAGTAGGGGGCGTGCAGGAGACAGCCAATCAATGATTTTCTCTCATCAATGATATTTCTCTCTCTCCCTCTCCCTTCATCTCTGAAATAAATTTAAAAAAACACACCCATTATCAAGGATAATATATTCAAAGGTAGTTCAATATTAAGAAGTGCATTAACTCAATTCATCTTAACAAGAGGCAAAGAAAAATATAATTTCAACTTCACACCATGCTGTCGTGAGGACTATGGGAGTGAACAATGAAAGCTTTGCGCCCCGCACATAGTAAGCGCTCCACAAAGCGCATCACAGCTGGTCATGACGTGGGGAAAAGTAGGCTCCCACGCAGCGTGACTCCATTTTTATACACAGCACAGAACAAGTGCACGCACACAGGGAACCACGTCTGGAGAGGTGCTCTGGGTAATGGTGGTTAACTGGGTTGTGAAACGCTGGGCAAATTCCTCCCCCTCTGTCTATTTCTATTTCCTAATTTTTCCAAAGGACGTGTCCTATCTGTATACTCAAAAGAGAGAAAAAGCCAAAAAAAAAAAAGAAAAAAAAAAGAAAGAAACAGATGTTTGGATTTAGCCAAGAGGGCTGGCAAGCCTAAAGGCCAAGGTGGAAAAGGAACTTAAGGTGATGGGGAAGAGGGGAACACCAGGGAGGGGCTTGCAGGATTCCTCTGTCCTGCACCCTACGTCGGTGAAACCTACTCAGCTTCAGGAAACACCCGCACACACACGTGTGGGAGGATGTTCCTGGCGGAGGCCACGCTGAAGGCCTGGGGGCCCCGCACCAGCACGCGTGGCTGTACGAGGCCTAGCCGGACCTGACTGCCCGCAGGCCGTGGGAATTCTGGACAATGGGAACGGAGTGAGGGGACTCCTTTCTCGATCCAGGTGCTGGTGACACAGGCGTGCTTACTTTGTGAAGACTCACCCAGCTGGACATAGTGGGTGCTCAGTTTTTTAATAATTAAAAACCGAGATGCCCTGACTGGTTTGGCTCAGTGGATAGAGCTTCGGCCTGAGGACTGAAGGGTCCCAGGTTCGATTCCGGTCAAGGGCATGTACCTCGGTTGCGGGCACATCCCCAGTGGAGAGTGTGCAGGAGGCAGCTGATCGATGTTTCTCTCTCATCGATGTTTCTAACTCTCTATCCCTCTCCCTTCCTCTCTGTAAAAATATCAATAAAATATATCAAAAAAGAAAATACCCACTTTAAAAAAAAAAAAAACCGAGAGGAGAAAATGGAGTTTCTGTGATGTGCTACAGACTTGCCCTCACATTCTGGTCGGAATAAATCTGAATTCATGGATCGGTCCCATGGAACAGAACATTCAACCCAGTACTGTGTCTGACACATCTCACTGTCTTAATCTTCCCAGACTCTGGATTGATTATCACTAAAATGATCAACGGATGAGAAAAAAATTCCGCGGCAAGCCCAGGATGAGGGCAGTGACTTCTCACCCCCGAAGGCCATTCAAATCACCCCGGGAGCTTCGAAAAATGCTGGGGCCCACTCTACTCCAGACCAATTACATCAGACGCTCTGGGGTGTGGGCCCAGGCACTAATACGTTCTTTTTTAAAAAAACTCCCAGATGATTTTAATATGCAGTGGGACTGAAAACCACTCAACTAGTTGAACCAGAGGGCCTGGCCACTGGAAACGCTCTAGGCGAGTTGAAGCTTGCGTGGCCCCTGCCCGTCCTGGTGAAGGCTATGGGGTGGGAGCCAGCGTTTAGGGCGAAAGTGCCCTGGCAACCACCCAGTCCTCCTCCACATCTCTCTTCCCCCAGAGACCCCGTGGGGGACCCTGCCCTCACTCGGAGGAAGCAGCCTCGAGAGTGGGGGGGGGGGGGGGGCTTCCCAGGGGTTGGGCACAAAACCGAGGGCTCTGGCTCCCAGCGGGTGTTCAGGCTGCTCTGGACCACTTGCCAGTACAACCCCAAGACATACACCACTCCAACCACACAACCCCAGAGCTAAGCCCTAACTACTACCCAGGGTCCAAATGACACCACTGGGAACCCACAGCTAGAAAACAGGAAACCGAGGAGAAATAATAGTGGGAAGACAGCCCACAGGGCAGAGGTCAGCAGAGCTCACTCATCAGGTAGGACCTGGCTCGGGGACAAGTGGCAGGGCCAGTGAGGAGGGGGATGCCACACGGCCCACCTGCCCAGAGCTTCCAACACTAATCTCTGGGGTCTCCACGCCACCCTCATCCAGCACCCCCTCTACCTCGCTGTGTGACCAGAACCCACAGGTCTGACTCCCACCGCTGGCTCTCTTGGCCCAGCAGCCCCACAGCATTTGTACACACTTCTAGATGATTCTGACACAAGGAGCCCTTGGCCCACGTCCCACAAAGCAGTGCCCTCAGAGGACGTCTCTGCTCAGCCTAGAACTTAGCCGAGCTCAAAGCAAGAGGGGAGAGAGTGGGGATGGGCTGAGGCTATGGAGTATCCTAGGATAGAGAGCCCAGAGAGAGAAGAGAGAGGGATCACAGTGCCGGGAAAACGGGGGGGGGGGTGGCATCTCTTGGGCACAGCCTCCAACACTCCACTGAAAATCCATTTCTGTGTCCCCCCAGAGCGCAGTGTGCAGGGCAACAATGAACCCAATTGGGAAGGCACAGTCTTCCCTCTCTGGGTCCAACAGAGCCTGGTGCACTCAGGGGGCACCCTCTGCACCCGATCCCAAACTTATTCAAGCCAGCAGACAAGTGACTTGGCCCAGGGGTACCCCCAAGGGAGAAGGTGTGGTAGAGAGGGTCTGTCTGGAACCCATCCAGGCCGTCCGCCTCTCCCTAGTTCTTCCCTCCTCTGCAGAGTGGCCAGCAGGCTTCAGAGAGGGGCCTTCCTAAGACAAGAAGGTGGACTGGCAGGAACTGGCTCCTTCTATAAACTCTTATCGGCTTAACAGGGCTGGGACCCAAGGCGCAGCCTGGGAGGAGGGGGATGTTGTGGGGTGGGGGGGTGGGTATCGATGCTTCAGAGAAAGCAAAGCAGGAAAACACAGTCAACAGGACAGGGAGTTTAGGAGCTCACTGTCAGGGACAAGTTGCAAACCCTTTCAATGTCTTTGTTTCCCTCCGCAAAGCCCATGGGGTTAGGATTACACTGAAAAAATGCTTGGGGGCGGGGTTGAGAAATCCAATTACTTCAGCACCAAGGGCACAAGAGTTCCAGGCCACCGAGGCAACCAGGATTTACTCAGACCCTAATCTTACTCGGGACGGCTGCCTCTTACAGACTATTTCTGTGCCCAGTCTGCTACCTACCCCTTGTCCACCCACCCCCAATTCTCTTCTAAGGTGAGGTAGCCGGGGTAGAAGGAAATTAGTCGTTAGCATCTTAAATAAGATCCTCCAGCGGAAAAAACTTCCTTGGGGGCAGGTAAAGTAGGAAGAAGATGCACAAACGCACACCATCAAAAATACTGCCATGTCGGTCCTGACCGACACCAGGACAGTTTGTGATCAGCCCCAGAGAAAAGGGGCTCTGCCTCCAGATCGCCGGGAGCCGCCGCATGGTGAAGCCTCGGCACCTTGCAGGGCCCAAGTCACTCCAGCATCTACCGGACTGGCCTCCCCCTTAACTGTCCCCTGCCTCTAAGGCAGTGGTTCTCAACCTTCCTAATGCCGACCCTTTAATACAGTTCCTCATGTTGCGGTGACCCCCAACCATAAAATTATTTTCGTTGCTACTTCATAACTGTAATTTTGCTACTGTAAACAATGTGTAATTATATATGTGTTTCTGATGGTCTTAGGCGACCCCTGTGAAAGGGTTGTTTGACCCCCAAAGGGGTCACGACCCACAGGTTGAGAACCGCTGCTCTAAGTCATGCCGTTTACACACACACACACACACACACACACACACACACAGTCCTGCCCCCTCAGGGGGCTGCGCAGGTTCTGACGCTTCTCCATCACGATCTGAGACTTGCAGAGATGGAAGGGCAAACGGGGCACCCTTACCTAAGAAGCTGAGACGCAAGAGAGCCGCTGGGACGGCAAGATCTCCGCTCTTCCAGGTGCTGCTCTGTCCCCAAGACGGACAGGACAGGACAGGACAGCAGAGAGGGAAAGCCGTGTCCAGAAAGGGGTGGAGTGGTCCCAACAGAGACCCTCTGCTCTCCCAGATGTGAGTTTCTAAAGTAATGCCGTGCAGGGTGTGGCCCGTAAACTGTGCATCACCAGCCCCCACAACACAGACGCGGGACCCAACATGGGCCTTTAGAGCCGGAGCAGCCGCGGGAACCTGCATCGTGGGGCCAGAGCGAGCGCACGGGCCGCCTCCTTCCCCGGCTCACAGACTCGTCTGTGTATCCCTCTGCAACATTCTGGAAATTAAGAAAAAAACACCACCACCCTGCCACGTTTAGTTTGAGAAAAATTACCTCTGGAAGGCAACCCCTTCATTCCACAGAGGAAACTGAAGACCAGGGACATGAAGGGACTTCCTCACAGCCGATGACAGAACCCAAGTCGCAGGTTTGGGAACAGAGAGGAAAAGAAACAGGACGACTGCCCGTTCTTGCCCTCCTCACCTCGGCCGGGGTCTCCCTCCGTGAGTTCCGGCTCCCAAGCGGTCAAGGCTGCGGGCCGGAGCCGCCCCGTGTGTAGGCCATGCTGGGTCCCAGGTGAAAGGCCAGATGGTATTCCTATCCAGCCTTATCTCAATCTCAAACCCAACACATCTGAAGCCAACGCTTTCCATTCAAACTTCTGACCCCACTAGTCTAATCTGTAACTGCCAGATCCCAGAGATGCTAATTTATTGAGAACGTGGCTGGCATGTTGATTCTTCCCTCAAAGTCCCCTGAGGTCCACTGAGCCAGAGATACAAGCAAAGGTACAGAGCCAGGCACAGCTGGGGGCGAGGGTGTGGTCTGCCACGTGCAGGTGCACAGCCCCAAACACGGGTCCAAAAGCCTTCACTGCGTAAAAAACAAAAACTTGCCAATGCTGGTTTGCCCACATAGAGTGATGAGCTTAGGAGACTTAGCCAAAGTCTCTTGCTTCTGGTGATACTGTGAAGATCAAATGACAATGATTTCTCTTATTTTTCAGGACCCGGTCCTGTCCCTGGAACATAGTAAATGCTCAGTAAATGTTGAAAGACAAAGGCAGGAAGAAAGGGAGAGAAAGTGAATGGGGTCATAGTCCTGGACAGCAGGACAATCTCTAGATTCTAACTGTCTGAGCCGCCCCTGCTCCCTAGCTACCCAAAGGCTTCCTCAACTAACCCGCAAGGAAGCCGTCTCCTCCTCAGCCGCTGCAAACATGCTGGGAACAAAGGGGGAGTCCTCGGCTGCCTGCCAGATGCTCAAGTGTGAGAGGAAGCGAGGCCCGAGAGGTCAGGGTGGGAAAGAGGACTGGAGAGGACTGGGAGACCCAACGCTGAGCCAAACCCAAACCCCTCCCACACTCCCTGCCCCCACCCCCAGCCAGCTGAACATCCTACAGCCTGGGGGAGGCGGGCAGGGGGAGGGGGGGACAGGAATGGGAGGGGACCTGGCAAGACCACAAAGACCATTTCTAGCAGAAACGTCCATCTGCAGCTGGAGGGAGCCCAGGGCCAGGCCCCTCCTCAGCGAGCCGGCAGGAGGGCTGCAAGAGCCCGGCAGCGATCCCTGAGGGCACTCAAGTGTGCGGGGAAAGCTCTCGTGGGCCCACTCACCTGCCCATCCTGTCCAGTCCTCTCTCCCCCAGGACATTCAAGAGTTACCAGTTCAGTCACCAGGGAGGAGGAGCTGAGCTCTGGGACTCTAACTCCAGTTCTTGTTATCATTCAGGAAGCCCTCTCTCTCCCTCTGTCCTCAAACTCGAAATCCTCTCGTCGGCTCGTTTCCAGCCCTAGCCCGACATGCTCACCTGCTGCTGGATCTCCCCGAGTTCACGACCGCGTGTACACGCACCTCAGAGATCAAGGGAAGCGCAGGCAAAGCGGGCAAGAAACTGGGAGGAGTCGCCCACGGCATGTGGAAAGCCGAGGGTGGCGGATTCTCCACAAAGGGGCACTTCTGCAGTGGTCAAAAGCAGAGACCGAAGGCAGAGATCCTGGGCTCGGTCCCAAAATAGTTCCCAGACATCTTCAGCCAATTGAGGATTCCCAGGGGGCAGCGCGTGGGAGCAGCGTGGGAGCCCGAAAGCCGGGCAGCGTGGTGCTCTCGGCACTGGGCACTCACTCCTGTCCAGGCTGCCAAGAAGGAGGCGGCAGCAACAGTGTGTGCTCTGGCATGTTCCTCCGCAGATCATGGGTAGACACGGAACACACCAGACAGTACAGTGACAACTTGTGTTTAACAAGCTCAACTCTGCACACCCTACATCGTGAATCTTCTTGAAACCCTGGCAGGACACCACTCACAGCGGATGAGCATCTTCCCACTGGCTCCTGGATACCGTTCACCCCTGGGACATCCCTGGGACTCCCCCTGTCTGCACCCATCCCATGGGGACAGACTGGGGCACAGGACAAGGGGGGTCTCACAGAGTCTTGGTCTGATCTCAGAATGAGCTCACGCAGCAGACAGCTTCCTACACCATGACCTGCTGATGGAAGAGGACCAGCCAAACTGCCTCATCCAGGGGATGTGGGACACCGCACCAAACCGGTCACCCAAGAAAAGTCGGGGAAGGGGGCTCAGATCCCCGTGCTTGCTGGCAGTGCCCACGGAGGCCAAGAGAACACGGCGATTCTCCGACGACACGGAACTCAACAATAAAAACAAGCACAGACACAACCTCAGAGCTTTGAAAACACAGTGAGCTCGGGCTCCACCCTGAGAAGGGGGAAAGACAGATGGGCTAGCTCTGGTTTCCAAGTAGCCCTGCTACATGCCCACAACATTAAGGGTCACGGTGCTAGGCCAGCAGAATGCAGCAGGGAGAAACGGAGAGCACACTTGGAAAGAAGAAGAGAAGCCACTGGGAGGCGAGGCGGGAGGGAGGGGGGCCTTGAGGAGTAAACAAACCTGCCAGCAGTCCTTCCTCCCAGCAGAGAGGGAAGCTCCGGCTGAGAGGGCTGAGAGCCACGGAGGAGGGAGGGCGCTGCCCCCTCCCTGAGCCCATCTGTCCTCATCCCCTGTCCTGCTTCCCCCAGGGTGGGGGACAGAACAGGTGCACTCCATGCCCACGGACCTCACAGCACAGTCCCCGGTCGGCAGCGCGAGGCCAGGGGAGGAAGTGGAGGTGGAACCCGGGGGTTCTGCTCCGGAGAAGAGCGAGTGGAGTGAGCTCACGGCTTTCTCCTCCCCACCCACAGCATCGCCAGTATCAACCACCCTCTGCTTGCCTCAGGGGCCTCCCACGGTCTGGTCCCAGGTGATCACCCACTTCTCCCAGCCTCTCCAAAGCATGCCCAGCTCCCCGGCGGAGCCAATGCCACCTGGCTCGTCTCCTTCCCCCAGAAGCTGCTCCAGAAACAAAACTCTTGCCCTCCGCTAAGCACTTCCTTGCCTCAAGTTCCGTGGGAAGAAGCCAAGGAACCACCCTGGCTTCTGATCCACCCTGCAGCCTCACCCAGGGGCCCCCATCCCACGTGGGGAAGCAGAGCCCCTCCCTGCCAGTGTCCCCACCCAGGCAGCCAGGCAGGCGGCACCTCCACGGAGCTTCCCACAGCTTTCCCAGGAAGCAGGGGGCGGGTTTCCAGGGAGGAGCATCTGGGGACAAAGTAGATCATCCACCTGCTACCCAAGCAACCAGATCCCCCCAGCTCCCCCACAGGCTCCGGGGGCCCGAGGGGAAGGTGGGGTTGAGACAGGCAAGAATGGGCGCCCTCCCTCCTTAGAAAAGTCCCATCTGGTCCTGCCCCCGCCCACCTGTCCCCCAGCCTCTCGGCTCTGAACTTGAGAGACAGCCGCACGGGGCTGCCACCGGCTTTGTTTTCTCTGCCTGGGGCCAGCAGAGGATACTGCTGAGTAATCCCGAACTCACTGTGGGTCCCCAGCCCCGAAAACAGGGGAAAAGCCCAAGGAAATCTACTGATCCTGGTCCTTGTCAACCCGGGAGGAAGACCTGTGTTTCCCAGTTATAGTCCCTGCCCTGTCCCACATACCTCAGCCCTGACCTTCAGACAGCCACACGGAGAAGCTCAGCGCCCCTTCTCCGCTTCCTACTCACCTGGTAACATTCCCTTCTCGGTTCCCCAGACACCAAGCACAGAGTAGCAGCAGCCTCCTGCCGGCTTCCCAGTCATGATGTTGCATCAGCCCCCACCCTACCCAAAATATCCTCACCCCCACCACCTCCTCTCCTCTCCAGCCATCTCCATGGTGACAGCAGCATGACTAATGACACCCTATCAGCTTCAGACTCAGGAGCACAATTTACCCTCCCTCTTACCCCGCCACCCCGCCCAGGGATTTCTGCAGATTGGATGCAAACCAGCAGTGCCAGGGACATTCTCCAGAGAGATTTCCAGGGGCAGGGGCAGGGGCAGGGGCGGATAGCGGGTTGCATGTCTTTAAAACACAAACAAACAAACAAAAAAACACAGTTCAACAAACCCAATCCCAACTGCACCCAAACCATCCAGCTGAGAAAGCAAAAAGAATCCAAACAAAACCCACACAGGCCTGAGAATTCATTGGCCGCCCACACCCCCGCCACCCCTCCCCCTCAGCGGCTGCTACACACACAGTGGGAGATTAAGGGATCACCCGAGGAGACCCTTTATTTTTATCCTTCCTCTCTCTCTCTCTCTCTCTCTCTCTCTCTCTCTCTCTCTCTCTCTCTCTCACACACACACACACACACACACACACACACAAGGTACCTTGACAGCGGCCGCTTGTCCCCCAGGGCCCGGCTCCTTCACCAGCCTTTATTTAAAAGAAGCCAGAAAGACTGATGAAGCCAGAAAGACTGATGAGCCAGGCCGACAGCAGGAGGGGACTCCAAGTCCTTCGGCTGCACCCCCAGCCCCGCTGCAGGGGAAGCGGAGGGTGGGGGGAAGGCAGCCGCGGGAAGAAAGGACAGCGGGGACCATCTTCCTGCCTCCAGCTGCCGCCCAGACGCGCAGTGGAGGGGCGCAATGGCCTTCCAGTGTGTTTTTGTTTTCATTTCTCCTTTTTCCACCCTCCCCAGATCCAGACGGCCACTGCCCCTCCTCCTGCGCCCGGGCTGGCCTGTCCCTCCCCGCCCTGCCCGCTCTACCTCGGCCGGCCTCCTCTGGTGCATGGGCCGGCGGGCCTCCCATTATCCCCGCCGGAGCGGAGCGCACGGAGGGAGGCACTGCAGAGGAGGCGGCGGCCAGCTGCTGGCTCGGCTCCCCGCCCTGCCGCCGGCGCGGCTGGTGTGGAGGGGGCGGCGCGCTCACCAGCCAATCCCGGAGGCCGGCCGGGCGGGGGCAGGGCCGCCGGGGGCTGGACCTGCCCAGCCGGGAGGCGGGGGCACCACCGAGGGAGCCGCGTCCGCTGCGGCCCAGGCCCACGGCCTTTCCCAGGCAGGCCCGGGATCTCGGGGCACCTCGGGGATCCCCGGCCACCTCGTCTCCTCCCAGCAGGGGACCCCGAAGGTAATACCAGCGGCATCCTCTGCATCTCTAGGGTCAAATGGCGGGCCACGCCTGGGGTCCAGCCGCAGCTGGTGGGACTTCCTCTCCCACCTCTGGGGTCTCCCCCCAGGACACCGGCCTCACCCAGCGCCAGCGCCGCAAGAGCCTGAGGAGCAATAGCCCCTCCGATCTTCAAAGAAAAAAGGAAGCCTCGACAGAATGAACCTTCACCCCATTTTGCAGATAAGGAACAGGCAAGCCAAGTGAAGTAACTTATCCAACGCGACAGGGCTAGAAAGCAGCAGAGCTGGGACTCCCTCCGAGCCCGGCGGTCCGGCCTTAAATACCAGGCTCTTAACCATACGCAGCCCTACTCCTCCCTCCGGCTCCCACCTCCGAAAACAGACTTCTGGAAGCCCACACTGCCTGTGGCTCAAAGCCTCACCATGCCAGCCTGGCCCTCCCCGTGCAAACACCCACACCTCACCATAGGATGGCTCATCCCTCTGCCTGATTATACACGCCCCCCCATCCAGATAGCCTCCCCATCAGCACCACCACTCGGGGTACTTTCTCCCCTCTCAGAAGGGCCACAGGAAGCACTCCCCACCCACCCACCACCCCCCACGCATCAGGGCTCCCCATCCCTGGGAAAAGGCTGAGGACCCCAAAGCAATGACCTCCAGTTCCCAGGCTCTGAGCCTTTGAAAGCTGCAATGCCCAGGACACGGAAGGGCGGGAGAACAGAACGGGGCGAGGAGGGCCCCGTACTCCACTCCTGGATTTAATGCCTGGCATCCCCGGGCACGTCCTGCTCTATCCCCTCCCCTCCCTGTAGCTGAACACCCAGAGCCCCCCTCTCCCAGGGAGGGGCCATCACAGACTCCGGTGCTCACGTGTCGTCTGTGAGGATTCTGTGCAGAAACGCAGCGCATCCCTGCACGCTGTGGGCGCTGCTAGCTACTCGCGCTCCGTTTCTGGGAGAACTCATTCTGTGCTACTTCTTGTCTCACGGAGGAAGAAGCTAAGGTCGGAGAAAAGTGACTCGGCCTAGTGAGAATGTGTGACAGCTGTTTCAAGCGATGTGCTCCTCTACCAGGTCTACCACAGACGCCCCATTGCTGCCCCTACCGGGTGCCCCATGGGGGTACTCAGCTGGGATAAGGGGTCTTAGGAGAGACAAAAGCTCCCACCTGGTGAGGAGATCCCAGGAGGCACAGGGCCCACACCTTCATCACCCCTGGGGACAAAGGGCAGCACCGCTGGGCTCCTCTCCAGGGCAAGTGACAAGGCAGGGCAAGGAACAGTGTCCCGAGTCATGGTTCAAGATGGGAAAATGGGCTTCTGCACCCCTTAGCTCTTAGCTTGGCCAGGCCAAGAGAAGTCCCCCCTTTATCCTGGTCCCCCAAACCCTGGCCCACCTACCCACTCCACACACAGTCTGCGTGCTGCCTGGAGAGTAACAATTAATGCTGTTGCTGCTGCGGCTGCCACAGTTGATCAAGCCCCTGCCATGTACCAGGCTCTGTGCCAACCACGCCAGTAGGAGCATCTCATTTGAATTACTCCACACACAACCTTGTCTCTTATGGGGAAACGGGCTTAGACATAGACGTTGGTGATTTGCCCACAGAGCACACAGCTGCTGTGTGGTAGGCTAGAATTCCAATCTAGGCCTTTCTCCTCCCAGTCCTCTAACCCCCCTCTCTCTGCCAACCCCAGGAAAACGCAACGAGGGATGGGGGTCACTTGAACTCAACCACTTCCCTTTAAGGTATGGGTCTGAGCATCGTATCAGAGACTTCGAGATGCTGCTGCCTGCCTGGGTTCCCCACCCCCTTCCCCCACGTGGTGCAAGGAGCAAGGCTTCATCTGAAAGTTACCTCCCTCTGCCACTTTTCCAGCTCATCTAGCCTCTGTGAGCATCACCCCCTTCTCCCGGGGCCTTGGCAGAGCAGGCAGGTCCTCTCCCAGCGCACCAATCACAACCAAGTTCAGTTATTTATTTACAAGGCGGTCTTCCCCACGTGGGCGGGGGCCCTTTACTAGGCTCTGCACAGAGCTGGAATGTGCTGAGCAGAGTTTCTAGCAAGAAGGGAGTAAAGGTAGGGGGCTGGGCGATACAGAGGCCACTCGCCTGGTTGGCTTTCTCTCTGAGAGCCCCCAGAATCAGAGGGACACCTCCTCTCCTGGGAGGGCAGGACCTGCCACAACTCAACTAGAGCTGAGTCTCAGCCTGTTCAGCCCAGCCCACATCTTCCTCACCCGCCAGCAGGAGCAGTCCACCCCCCATTGCTAACTCAGTCCCACCTCCTGCAGACACCCCAAGAGGAGCCCATGGGCCCTGAGGAGTCCATCTGCTCCCATCTCTGCCCCACCCTGGCCTCTGGCCTTTTCTGAGGCATCTGGAATGCCAGGACTCCAGCAAAGTCACTCTCCACAGCCAACCTGTCCCATCTCTATCGGCCCCCTTAGCTTCACAGCGACTGACCCAGAGGTACCTGGGACCCTTTTGTATGGTGTCCCCGTACACCTTCCATCATGACCTCTACTCCCCCCTGCACTCCCGACAGGAGGAATGGGGCCACAGTCCTCATCACCAGGGAGAGGTGAATAAATTCACTCACTCTCAGAACACACAAAATTCCCCCACAGTGAGAACCTCAGGAACACGGGCCACCACAGGCCAGAACCACACAGATAGAAAGACTAGGGAATGGGAACACCCTCAGACATAGACCAAGTACCAAACCCACACCAGGCCCCATCCTTGGAGCAAACTGAACCATATCTTATTTAACCCTCAAAGCCAACCAATGAGACCGGAATTATTCATGCCCATTCTAGAGATGGAGAAATGGAGATACAGAGGGGCTAAGCACCTTGCCCACATTCTCACAGCTAGGAAAGGACTAAGCAGGGCTCCGGGTACCCCTCGTTCGTAGCTGTACAGTCAGTGCTGCTCTGTGTAGCCCTATGATTTTCATATCAACCTACCTCTTCCAGGGGGAGTGGGTAGATAGACTTCTCCTCCCAGGCCATGGCTGTGTCCTGAAT
>NW_005871234.1:2019041-2020297 GCF_000147115.1 Myotis lucifugus | reverse complement strand
CAGGAGCCTTCTCAGGTTACTACGGTGCTCCGCCAGCCGACAGCACTTCTAACGTTTCTCATCTGACACTCGGCACTGCTATTTGTCTCTCCGGGTGCCCTGCCTCTCCAACCAGCAGGGCTGGAGTCGTGCCTCTGCAAAGCCCCTGCGGGGTTTTATCCCACATTCCACACACCGGAGGCACGTGGAACCGACTGTGGGGGAAGTCTGTGACCTTCTTCCCTTCCTTCTTCATCACACAAAGGATCCTGCCAAAGAAACCCAACACCCCCTCCACCTTCAGAGCCTATGTTTAAAGTCCTTGGTGTCCACGCATCCATTTCCACCCAAGTAATTGCAACCCATCACACACATCATCCCCTATATTTGAAACTCTTCGTGGTTGTCATGGGAACTGCCTTTGCCTTCATTCACTGATCAGGCCTCACAATTAGCTTTGGCAGCGGAAGTCTGTGTCAACAGCAATCTCAGGAGGGAGGATGGAAGAGGGAGGAAGAGGAGGAGGAGGAGGAGGAGGAGGAGAGCTGCAGCGATAGAAGAAAAGGTGCTCCTCCTTGGAGATACAGCAGAACCAGACTGAATCCGGGCACCCAGCAATGTCCACGGGAAAAGAGTCAGAGCCAGCCGACAACTCCGCCTGCCCGCGTCACTACCAACAGACAGAACGCTCCGGGGCTGACGGGCTGACAGGTAGCAGTCGCGGCTCTGCCCAAACTCCGCGTGCCCTCCTAGATGCTTGTGAGGAGGTCTATGGTCTATGAGCCTCGTTAGGGTGTCCCCACCCCACATTCAGCAGCCTGGGACCAACTGTTCCAGAGCCCAAGTAAGTAACCCAGGACCTTCAGCGGTGGGACGGGAATGCTGAGCGGTTCGGGAACCTGGGAGCGCATCTCGGGAAAACCTCCCAGGGGAATTGTGTCCTTCCACAGCCCCACCACCAGGGACGGGCATTCAAGCATTCGGGCAGCATCTCTACACACCTCGGGCTCAGAGGAGAGTTCGCCCTCCTCCTGGGGGTCTCCCCACCCCAACCCTTCACGTGTCGCTATCCTGAAACTCTGAGAACAGGTCCCTTCCTTTTTCCACTGGGCTCTCTGGGCCCAGAGATGACTAAAGTCTGGGCTCTGCCCTCAGGGCATCCCTCCCGGCCGCCCTACCAAACCGCACTGTAATTATTTGCTTCCACGCTCCTCTCCCTCCACAGACCGTGAGCTCATTAGGGACAGAGTCCACGCTGCCTCCCCTTTACCCGCAGC
>NW_005871234.1:2009361-2018850 GCF_000147115.1 Myotis lucifugus | reverse complement strand
AGCTCACAGGTCTACAGCTAAAGCAGATGACGTCCTGCCTCGGGAAATTGAAGCGAGGCCAGAGGGAGGAGCTGCCCTCCCCCGCCCCGCACCCCCCCGCCCCCCGGAGATAGCGCTCTCCTCCACCCGATGGCTCCCTGTCCTGCAGCAAGAACACAGTTCATACAGGACGCAGCCCTCCTCGTGAGAGTCCGCCATCCCTCTCTCTCCTAGGGCTCCAGGGTCATCCCCCGAGTCGAAGAGGGAGCTGGGACACTCAGAGCTTACCCTTAACGGGCAGAGCTAATCAATAAGCAGTAAGGCAGAGAAAAAAAAAAACGAGACGAGACAGAGACTCCCCTATCCTGCTCACAAGGAATGGCTCACCCCGTGAAACAGACTCTCGTCCAGTCCCTTCTGTCTTGTTCCAACCTAGCATCTCCACAGCCTCCCCAAAGCTTCCTGCTGGGACTAGGGGAGGTGGGAAGCTACGGGCACGTGCAGTCTGGCAAATGCCCCCAAATGACTCTGTCCGGTGTAACTTCCCTTCCCTGTGGAGAATCTGGAACTGCTGCTTTGCCAGTGGTGGGAGGTGCATTAATCTGTCCACGAACTCTCCGCCTGGGTGTGGGACTGTGAGGTCTGACGGAGCTGGAACGTGTGCGCATCAGAGCAGAACAGAGCTCCTGCGACCTGAAGGGAGCAGCCCCAGGACCTGCGATCACCAGAAGGCTGGCCGGTCACCCCACACTGGGCTGCGACTTTCTCTGTTTCTCTCCTTAGTGACTGAAACTTAGGTTATCAGGTTTCTTATGCAAATGACAGGAGACAAGGACTGGAGAGGTGTGTCCACTCCAGGTGCTCCAGCAGCCTCGGCCCTGCACAGACACTCAGACAGCGGCCACAGCAACCCTCGAGTCTCTCCCTAGAACAGCCAGCAGGGCTGCAGTAGATTTGATCTCCAGTAGGGGCACATATGAGAAGCAACTAATTGATGTTTCTCTCACATTGATGTTTCCCCGCCCCCCTCTCTCTTTCAAAGTCAACAGAAACATATCCTTGGGTGAGGATTTTTAAAAATCATTTTTAAAAAATTGATGGGAAGGCAAGTGGGGAATTAGTGGCAACTCCTGAGACCCCTGATGTGGTCCCCCTACTCGCCCACTACTCGCCCAGTCACCTCACCACCTTCTAGAATGAGAAGCCCGAGGCACAGAGTTAACAAGGGACTCGGGCTGGGTCCGTGCAGAGGGCCGTATGGGGCCAGAAGTGAACATGGTCAAGTTTCACCAGGGCCTCTGGTCAAGTCTGGGGGTGAAGAGGCCACTTTCCGCTCGGGAGCCTTGGGGAGCCTTTGGGTGGAGAGCCCTCCTCCTGCTCTCCTTCTCCACAGCAGATCATTAAGACCTGCCAGGCCCACAAGGAGAAGCAATGCGCTTTGCGGTGGGTGAGAACCCAGGAGCCGTCACCCCTCACACTGACCTTGGGGTGGGGCCAGGGATCCTAACCCAAAATACCCTCTTAGAGCAGCCAACCAGGACGGCGAGGCGCCCAGCCCAGACCCAGAAAGAGGTCTGGGTGAGGGTTCCGAGATCAACAGGGCACCCCCATGTCCCATAGAACTCTGCACAACGCTGGAAATGTTAACGCCTAAGCCGCTAACCACGAGAGCGAGCCGCGATAGAGCACTTGACAGGCAGCTAATGCTGAATTTAATTTTAATTAATCTGAATTTAAATAGCCACACGTGGCTAATGGCTACCATAACTGGACATCTCAGGCAGAGCATGCTTGTTAAATGTGGGGAGGTCACGGATACTCTTAAGAATCTACTGAAAACCATGGGCCCTCAAAAGGTTCCCAGATTTTACTCCAACGTAGGCCCAAGATCAGGTCTATGTATAAGACTGTTTAGAACTTGACAAAATCCTCATAAGCTGAAGATGTTTCTTCTGCAATGTAGTCATCTGAGGAACATGAAGAGAGACTTGATATTGTCCTTCACAGAGTCTTAGCAAGGACACCACGTGTGGAAGCCCCACCCTGAGGATGTCCTCAGAACATCCCGCCTGTCAGCACCCGGCCTCTGCCAGACGCGGGATGCGCACCACCGCACAGGGTTTGCTCTTCAGTCTTGGAACAGCTACAAATGTGAGACAATTCTCTTCTAACATGGGTTCAGTCTACCTGCTTGTAACGTCCACCCACTAAGAAACGTTCTGCACACTCCTCTACACCACAGAACTGACTCCCTTTTCCACACGAGAGGGGACTTGGTCTGTACTTCTCTACCCACTCCCAAGGCGAACAGGCCGGTTTCCTTCAATTGTCTCTCACGGGACCACACTGACAGATCCCCTCGATACAGGCGAGAATATCCCTTTTAGAGTTTCAGCCCTTCCTACCTGCTAGGAAGGCAGGGTTCCTGGCTTGTGCACATATTTCTTCTCTTTTTAAAAACAGGTACAGGACTTCGGATTCACCCAATGAAATCCCATGAAGTTTCTTTGGGTCCAGTGTTCCAGGCTGCCCATTGATCTACTGTTCAGCTGGATACCCGCACTACCCTCACCCCCACCTACCCACAGATCTAACACATTTACTCCCGACCCACATCTTATGAAGAGGGCACCCAGGAGATGCATGCACGTCCAGCCCTTTCCACGAGTCCCAAGATTCTGTGAGCACAACCTTTCTCTTCACAGTCACCATCAGCTACTACTGGCTCATGGGCTCCAACATCGAGTCAGACTACTGAGCAGCAAACATCTGAGAGCCCTTTCCTGACTACTCTCAGGACACACACAGATTCCTGACGGGTTCTCATAACTCACTCGATGAGCAGGAACTGGGCTCCCAAAGAACAGACTTGGGAGAAACCTCAAGAGGTTCTGGTCTCCCTGGCCTACAGGTTACAGAAATGGGTGAGGTCATCCTCGCTAACCCTGATGTTTATCAAGACTTATTTCTATCCTCCATACCGCCCTCCCTTCTCCCCGTCACCAGCTCCTCAACCTCTTGGGCACATCCAGGTGCCCCGGGCATCTGGTTACAGTGGAGATCCTGACTCACCAGGTCTAAGGTGGGGCCGGAGAGTCTGCGTTTCTAACAAGCTCCCGGTGATGCCAATGCTGCTGGGCCACTGGTTAGCAAAGTGGGAATAGGGGTGTGAACCATTAAGGTGCCCAAGACTCAGGTGAGCCATTTATGGAAGAGTCCAGGTAGGTGCCCATCCCTTCAGCTCTCATCTGCATCCGAGGACTTGCACCCTAACTACACATTAGATACACCTGGGAGCCCCGGATCACTTGGGTTGACCTCAGACCAATTAATTCAGATCCCTGGGGGTGGGGCCCAGGGGATCCCAATGTGGAACCCCCGCCCCACAGGGTTGATAGAAAGATTGATCCAGGGCAGCTATCCCCACGCCAGCTCTACGGGATGACTTGAAATAGACAACTGGCCCTCTGATCTGCCCAAGAAGCTGGCAGGACACACCAGCACGTATGTGCAGAGATCCAGGTGTGTCAGTTCGACTGGGCTGCTTTGTAAAGAACCGCAGGAACCCTCCAAGCTCACCACCTGCCTTCCTAAAGCCTCGCCAACCACCTCTGTAACAGTCTGCTCCAGATCTGTCAAAAACGGACGCCAAACTTTTACTTTGATATTTTCCAAACTCTCTCCAAATACGGGGACTTCTTACCTGTCTCTGGCCTTTTGGTTTCCTTCCGATCATCGTCATTCATAGAGATGTCCTTCCCCAAACTCATCTGAAGGTGTTCAGCAGGGAGCCAGGGAGCGAGTGACTCAGGCGCAGGCAGGGCGGCGGCTGGCCCCGCCTTCCTGACCACACACACGCGGTCCTTCCCAGTTTACACCTCACCCCCTAAGGCGACGGGGACCCAATGGCTGCTCTCTCTGTGTGTCTCTGGTTATGCTCCCTGAAGTTGTGAGCCTATTCCTGCCTTCTCGTTCTTGCTGGGAATATATAAAAGGCTTTTTATTGTCTTGAGTATTTTCCACCGGCCTCAGCACATTCTGGTCACTGAAGTTCCTGCCCCGCCTCCTAAGGGGTCAGACCTCTCTTGAATCGGCCTTCGGTGTCACGCACCCTCTTCCACATGAGGAGCGGGTCTGCGACCCTCCGCACTCACCAGGCAGCAGCCGGGCGGCACACAGCTGGTTCAGTTCTTCCCCTCTCCCACCATCTTCCTCTCCTCAGGGCACCATTCAGGACTGTTCCGTCAGCATTTCCTTTTTTAAGAAGCAATCCTATCCCTCCAGCTAACTTCCCCTTTAGAGTCTGTGGCCATGGGGTTAAAAACTTTATGAAAAAACCACTGTCTAAGTCTATGGCAAGCGCCTCTCCTTGTCCAGCCTTCCCCCGGCCTCACAGCTGCTCGGATGGGGTCCCTTTCCCTAATTCTCAGCACTTCTTCTTCACCCATCAGCTCTCCCCTTGTTGGGGGAAAGGATCCCTCCTCACAGCCTCTGTCTTCAGGAAGACAGACCTACCGACCGGCGGAGGCAGGAATCCATCAGGCAGCCCGATATTGTTGGGAGATCCCTAATTCCAAAGTATCTTGTCTCAAAATCGGCACCGAGAGCAGTTTCCACCACATGGCTGAGGGTCAAGACAGTGTCTCACACCATATATATATTCCCCTTTCTTTCCATTTTCACTAAAATTCTCAGTCATGCTTCCACCCTCATGCAACCATTTTTCTATACAAGTTTTTTTTTTTTTTTTTTTTTTTTTTTGCCCCCAAAGCGTTCACTTCCCTCACCCATGAGCAACTTTTCAGTCAGGACCAGAGTGGCTCCTTGCTCCTGCTGTCCAGCCTCCTCCCCAGCAGAGAGGCCGGCAAACTGCTCCTTCCCTCTGCCCCCCACGATTCTTCTATGAGCACGTGAGGGAATGTCTGGAGATAAACATTTAATTTGAGTTGCATCTTTACAGTTACAACCCAGAGGCTCACAAATGCACAGTTGTTTATGCACAAAGATTAATTCTTTTCTAGATGTTCTGGGACTGTACTGTCGCCATGCGCTGATGACCTACTACGTGCCGGGCATTATGCATACTTTATCTCAATTCTCACAACAAACCCTGCAAAGAAGCGTTACCCTGTCTGACAAATGAGAAAACCGGTGCTCAGGAGAGTAGGCGGCACAGGGCGTGCTGCGGGTTCTGAGGTCCCTGTGTCTCCACACCCACCAAATCTGACTTTTCTAACCCGCTGTCTCGTGCTATGAGCCACCATTCAGGTAAAAAGAATGTGGAGGTCCAAAGGTCTGGGCATCAGTCCGGGATCTAAATCCTTCCCGGAACTAGGAAGGAAGACGACGGAACGGGAATGACCCCTTCAGGTGCGTTACTGCATGTTAGGAGCCAGAGCAGCAGTCGCCGGCCTTGGTGGGAGGGCCCACTCTGGGAGCTGTCCTAAAATGCCGAACTTCTCTTCTGATAGAAGGACTCTGCAGCACTGCCACCCACCCTTCCACTGGAAGAGGAGTGAGGAGCAGGGAAGGAAGCCGGGGAAACCGAGATAACGTTTACCCACTTACAGGACGATCCAAAGCAGCTGTCGACAGATAGCTCAAAGGAAGCCGGGGGAGGTGGAGACAGGATGGAAGTGAGGAAAGGGTGCCCAGAAGAGGAAATGCCAGGGAGCAGGGATGCAAGGAGATGGTCTGATTCCCAAGAGACTCCTGGGATGCTGTGTCTTGTTCCACCTGAAGAGTCTGGGCCAAATGCTTACGTTATATTCCTGAGCCCAAACCAAAGAAAACTCAGATACCAGGAACGCATCCTCTCCTTCCCCAACTCCCCCAGTCCTGGGGCTTGTTCCTCTGCTACGTGGCGGCTCAGATCTAAGGGTTAAGGTTCTGGGGGCCTGGTAAATGCTGGGCTGCACCTGGAGTTCCTTCACTCAGGCTGAGCCTCTAGGCATAGCAGCTCTGCTAGAGGTGCATCCATTAAATGCAACGCAGCCTGGCAGTGGTTCCCACGCTTTCGGCCTTCGTGGACCAATAAAATAGAGACATATGGAGACAGGCCCGGACCAAGTAGCTCAGTTGGTTAGGGCGTCGTCCTGATTCGCCAAGGTTGTTTATTTGATCCCTGGTCCAGGCACATACAAGAATCAACCAATTAATCCATAAATATGTGAACAACAAATCGATGTTTCTCTCTCTCAATCCTCGGTTGAAGATTAAAAAATAAAATTTTAAAAAAATTATGGAGACAGGTAATAGTTGTCATTTTGTACTTTGCTAAGTAAAGACTTCTTTTAAAAAAATAAACTTTCTATCAACACCTTGATTTCATTTTTAAAAAGCACATTTTAAACATTAAGAAGTAGAAAGGATCTATTATTAAAACAAAGTACTTCTTTTTAAGTAAAAAAAAAAAATTAGCTTTAAAAAAAAGCTCCCTCCATTGTCATCTTTCCATTGTTTCTCCAGAAACTGGGAGACCCTGTCCTGGGCTGGCACGTGGACCTTCTGCCCTGGGGTTCCGCAGGCCACCGGCCGCACTTTCCCTGACCCTGGGGGCCTGGCGGGGCAGCGACATGGCAGGTCTGTAGGGAGGCAGACACCTCTCAGCAGGGTTGTCCTAAGCCTCAGCCAACCCAGATCCCCGGTATCTTAACTCCGACCGCCCGGCAGCCCAGGCCGGCAGCTCACACCCAGGATGACGGGACTCTGGCCTCCCTCCAGCCCCTCTCCCTCAGGTATGCCTCATCATTGCCAAAAAAAAAAGAGCTTAAACATGGTTCACGAGGACCACTGGTTCCAGAAACATCCAACCTATAAACATCAGGCCCCCACCCCCCAGGTCTGATCACAGGAGGAATGGAGCCCAGCTTCACAGAGTAGATGGGCAGGTTCTCCTCTCCCCCACACACCAGATCTCATGCCCAGGAGTAAAGCTCAGCCCTGCCCCACCCCCTTTCAGAAGTGACCCACGGCACTGGTCCAGCAGGATGCCGACTCCTCCAACGCCAGTAACAGAAAGGGGCTGGACACTTCTCCCAAGCTGGGGTGGGAGCTGCAGATGTGATCCAGATGTCTGTTTTAACCAGGGCACGGAGTCGGTGACGCCCAGACCAGGATATGCTGCTTCCACTGGGAGTGGACAAGATAAGGTCAGAGGGAGCAGAGCATCCCAGCAGCACCCACTTCCCTGCCACCGACACTTAGAATCATCCTCCAGCCACAGGACCACAGCCCCTCTGAGCCCAGGACACAACTCTGCACTCGGCGGTCAGGGAAGCCCCAGCACCAGCGCCAGTCCATCGAAGCCACAGGTGCCCTCGCCCTCAGACGCACGCACGCACGGCGGCTCACAGCTGGAAAGGGCTTCAAAGACCATCAAGCACGACCCCTCCATTTCCCCCGAGGAGAAGACAGGCCTAGAGAGAGGGCTGCGTGGCAGAGCCAGGGAGCCCCACAGACAGCGCAGGCCTCCGCCTCTGTCCAGCGCCAGTTCCGCTGCCTGAAGCGACCTCAGCCGCTACACTGCGCCTCCCCAGCTGCTCAACTTCGCGCGTCCCTACTCCTGCCAACTCTCCGCTGTGGCGGCTGCCACCAGCCTTGTGGAAGGAAAAGATGGCCAGGGCAGGGCCACTGCCTCTCCACTTCCCTCCTCTGACCTCCTCCCAGCTCCTCCTTCCCTCCCGCTACCCCGCTACTCCAAATGCAGGGAGTACTCCTCCCCGGGGGCGACAATGTGTCAAAAACACGTCATCCATTCATTCAATTAGTATCTGAGCGCTTCCGATACACCAAGGATCGGAGCCAGGTCCTGAAACACAGAGGTAACAGTCTTTGACTTCAAGATATGCTTAGTAGAGGAACCCAAATCCTGGGTTTCCCATAAAATTCCCTGCCGTCTTTCTGAGAGAGAGAGAAAAAAAAAATGGTACCCAAGATAAAGGTTTATGGAAAGAAATACCCTACTCCATCCGGGCAGCATACAACCATAAAACCACTCCAAATTTTTCTTTCCAAACCCATCCGCTTCCATCCCTGACCTGACACCATCCCTCTCCACATCACCCCAGCAATGGTGTGACCTTGAAATACATCCGAGGCTTCCAGCAGGACAAGAAACCTCTAGAGATAAAGCTGGCTATCACTGTCCAGGGACAAACGCAGACATCAGAGATGAGCGTGCTGGCTCAAGAGTCCTCCGCGACCCAGTTACTCTCTTATAAATGATCAGCCCGGCCAAGGAGCCCGAGCCGGCTCCCCATGACAGGAACACTCAAAGCTGGACCCAGAGGCTCGGAAGGAGTGGAAGGACCGCACGCTCTTGAACAAGACCCTTGGGGATACAAGCACCCGCACGGCAGGGACAGGGCCGCCCGGCGCAGACCAGCTTACCTCCTTGAGAAGCCCCGCTTTCTTCTTCAGCACCTCACACTTGCGCAGCTTGCAGATCTGGTGTGTGCGACGGTTGGTGCAACTGGTGCAAGCCCCACAGTTCTCGGGCCGCCGGCAGGGCTCACACGTGCCACACCGTTTCCGTTTCTTTCGCCCATCCCCGCCCCCTCGGAGTTGAGGCTCACTCCCAGCCATCGGGAGCCCAGGCCCCTGGAAGCCCCCTGCCATTACCTGGCCCTGAGGAAAGTCATAAAGGCCGGGCAGCTCCGGCTGCACGGCCAGGGGCACCTGAAACTGGCTCATGACGCTGCTGCCAGACGCGGGGGCATAGGTGCCAGGGCAGAGCCACCGTCCAGCTTCCTGCCTGCCAAGGCCACCAACAGGTCCTTCTTCCCTAAAACAGTCACAAGCCTACAAGGGGGCGGCTAGGAGCTCCAGTCTCGGGCAGGTGCCTCTTCTCCACCCCTCTTCACCTCCTCTGCAGCAGTCTGGTAGGGCTCAGCTGGGGGCCGCTCTCCCACTGGCTGGGGCCCAGGGTCTGGGGGAGGACAGCAGCAGCAGCGCCCAGAGCAGGGATCATCTTGGCCGGGAGGGCGCTTCACCCTCACCCACCCTGGGTGCAGGCATGAGGTGGACAGGTGTGTGGTGGGGGCAGAGCAGGGGCAGTTTCTCCTGATTATTTCTCTTCCCGAGTCAGGGTGGTGAAGGCAAGGCTGCCTGGAAAAGACAGAAAGGGGAAGGGAGCGCATCACCTGGGGCTCAGACAACTTTCACGTGTTCCCTTTTCCTGCTGCTGCTGCCGCCGGGGAGAGAGAAAATGGGGGGAAGAGCCGGGCTCGCTCAATGAAGTTCTGCCCAGAACCCCTGGCAGGGCACACTAGCACCCACGCCCTGCCTGGGGAGGAGGCCGAGGGCCGGATGGGGTGTTCAGGGAACCTGGGCGACTCATTGAAGGTGGTGGTCAAGGTGATTTGCAAGAAAGTTGTTCTCTGCCCCACCCCCACGGGAGGGCCCGGAGAGTTTCACCCAAATCCCACACACACCCCTCGCTCGAGGTCGCCGGGGGCCTCCCCCGCCGAGGAGAGTTTTCAAAATAAAGTTTGCTGAGAGCTGCACGCG
>NW_005871234.1:1966778-2008435 GCF_000147115.1 Myotis lucifugus | reverse complement strand
AACGAGTACGAAAAACTCGATCCGGACGGATGCAAAATCTGGTCACGGGCGCCGAGCCTTTGCACATGCAGAACCTCCCCAACACCGCCGGGGGCCCTCCCTGGGCCCGGCCGCCACCCTGGGGATGGCCACTCCCGCCCTCCGGGGCCTCTGCAGCCCGGGAGGGCGAGGCGGGCCGCACCGGGTGGGGCACGCGGACCTCCCCGCCTGGGCCCTCTCCGAGCCGGCCCGAGGTCCCCACTTCCTGCCACTCCCTGCGGGCCCGCGCGGTCGGGGACGGCCCCGGCGCCCCCGAGAGCCCTGAGCTCCCGACCCGACTGACCTCCCCCCTCCCGGCTGCTGCTCGCTCATTTCGAGGCAGGACAATGGGGGACATCGCGCGTTTGCGTACCGAGTCAGCCTGGCCGCAAAGAGAGGGTACTCGGGGACGGAGGCCACGCGGGCCGGCTGGGGGGGCACCTTCGCGGGGGTCACGGCCCAGCGCCCTGCCCAGGCGGATCCCGGGACCCTGCCGTGGCGAGCCTCCCCCTTGCGGCGCTCGGCTCTTTTCGCGTCGAAAACAAAGACTAATCCGATACCCCCGCCCTGCCTCTCGGAGGAGGGGGAACCGGCGCGTCGCGGAGGGTAACGGAGGAGGACAGCGCTCAGGAGGGGCCTGGCAGCCTCGGAGGGGGGCATAGCGCAACCGGATCTTGTAACCAGGCGCAGACACTTTGAAAAGTCACCCTGGGGTATTTCTCAGGCGGGGGGTTGCGGTGGGGGTGCAAAGCACAAGAATATTTCCAAGTTGCCAAACTGCCCCTTCTCTCTCTGTTGCCTTTTTCCCTCACCTGTTGTTCAGGCCAAGTTGAAATTCCAGGTTAGATTAATTCAACTCCACCCATCTGGCCTGACTGCCAGGCTGGTGCCTGCAGCTGCCTTCCACCTACCTGGGTTGCTGGGGAGAAGGGCGGGTCTCTAACACACACACATACACACACACACACACGCACACACGCACTCACACACCACCACCCCACATACACACGGGGACGCGCGCGCGTGCGCTCGAGGGCAAGTCCTGGCAGAAACAACCTCGGGCGGACTGGCCTGACCAGTTTGGGCGGTGCTCACGGAGCCAGGTACCTGGCAGGCGGCCCTGCCGGCTGTAGCTAACAAGTCCGCCAGAACTGGAAAAAGAGCACTGGGCCGGCTATTTAGAAAGAAAGAAAGAAAAAAGTAACTGATCCCCAGAAGCGCTGTCCAGAGAGGGTGGTGGAGAAGCCCGGGTTCTGTCTGGAACTTACTTGCTCGGAGGCTTGATTTTGACAGCCTGCTCCCGTGCAAGGCTGTCAGCTGTGGGATGGCTGGTGAACGAGGCTGCGATACTTTCTTCCTACCCTGGCCTTTGAGAGTTTCTGTTCAGGGAAGTAAGTCTAGAACTGAGAAGAGAAACCAGCAGAGTGTAATTTTCAAACATGAAAACAGGTTGTGCACTTGTAATTGTTTAAAATGTTATACTTTAATGTTTTCAATAATGTGCTTTTTAATAAAATTATCTTAAAATACAGAGAATTGGAAGACAAACGTTGTGCCAATACAATGTGGAACCATTTGCTGCATTTCCCTGTCGCCTTTTCTATGTGCAGATTCGTTTCCTTTTTTAATAAAATGGTGTACTGACGCTGATTATGCAATTTGCTGTCCTCTCTCACTCAACATTATACCACAAGCATTTCCCTATTTGTTATACGATCTCCAGAGAAACGGTGTGACAACGAGGTGAAGAAGGTGGCTCGGGAGCCGGAGAACTCTGGGTTCCAGACCTGGTTCTGCCACTTGCTAGCAGAGTGACCTTGGACCAGGTGCTCACAAGCTTCCAAAGGCTCGAACAATGGCAGCAATGATTGTTTAATCTATAGAACAACTGTGTAAAGTACAGACGATCACGAAATCCATTTTATAGGTAAGGAAACAGATGAAGTAACTTGCCCAAGGTCACTCGGCTAGTAAATTGTAGACTCAGAACTTGAGCCCGGAATCTTTCCTCCTGTATTCTTTCTTGGTGTGTGGTCCGAGCAATTTACTGTGTCAATTTACTCTTCACCAGCTGTCTGTGAGAGGGTCGTTTCACAAAATCCTCTGGCATAGGTAACTAGGGGGTCGATGGTGCCATTCACCAAGACAGAGGACAGGAGGACAGATAGATGCCTGGGGACATCTGTGTGGAGGTGAGGGGGCACAGTCGGTCTGGAACACACACAGGGGCCGCCCACCTCCCCCATCAGTGAGGAGATCGTAAGTGAGGCCTCGGGTGTGGAGGAGCTCGGAAGGGGTGGACATGGAGAGTGAGAGGAAAGGGCAGCCAGGCCAGAGCCCTGGGAGCACCAGCATCTGACGAGGGGCCAGCAAAAGAGACAGAAGAAGGAGAGAAACCGAATAGAAAAACAGAAAGAAAAGCAGAAATCAACCAAATAAAACCAGGCCAAGGCCTGAGACCTGCCTGTCAAGTCTTCTCTACTGCTTCCCCACCCCCATCCCCACCCCCACTCCCACCTGGCAGTCTCCTTGCCCTTTCCTCCTGTCTGGGAAACCTCTTCCCGCTTCACCCCCTCCCAGCTACCGCTTCTACCTGCCACATTCCCACGCATCCTGCGGGTCTCCGAGTAACATGCCAGTTCTTCATGCAGCTCCCCCCCCACCAAGATTCCGGGAGCCCCGCCCACCCACCCACCCTCCCTGGGAACAGTTATCTCACAGGCATTGGCATAAGCATTCCCCTCCCAGTTACTCTGAGCCCCTGGAGGGCTGGACTCTGTTCACCTTTTAACCTTAGGTCAATGAAATATCCCAGTAACACGCAGGATCCACGGGTTTCCAAGGTTTTTTCCCCCTAACTTCCTACCCGCACAAACCCTTCAGGAGCCCCCTCCTCCCCCGCAAATAACACCCAGATCCTCAGGCGCTGAGGCCTCCTGTGCGCGGCGTTATTCCCGACTCGCTCAGCGCTCGGGGCAGAGAGCAGCTGGGCGGGCGTGGGCTGCCCAGCGAGCCTCTATCTGCGGGCGGGCGGGCGGCATTAAGCTACAGCCCGTGGGTTCGCTCCGTGGGGCTCCAGGACCACAGCATCACCAGCACCTGGGAACTTGTTAGAAGGAACGGCCAGCTCTCTCCCGGCCCCACCCTAAACCTACTCAAGCAGAAACTCGGGGGTGGGGCCCAGCGACCTGTTTTAACAGGCCCTTCGGGGGATGCGCGCTCCAAGTTTAAGAGACACCGGACCGGAGGAAGCGGGCCAAAAGCAAGCTCAGCACCCAGGCGGCGGCGGCCAGGATCAGGCCCCAGGCGCTTCGGGGCGGTGGACCGGGGAAGGCTCCTTTGATCCCGGCTCGGCGGCCCCACCCCCAGCGGCCAGGGGCTGAGCCTTTTCGGGCACCGCTTCAGTGAGATCAGGAGCCCGCGGCGCGGGTGCCCCAAGGGCTAGAAAGGGAAATCCCGTCGCCAGGGAAAGCCCAGGCTGCAGGCACGACGGTGCTGACAGAGAGCGAGCGTGTCCCCCGGTGGAGAGGGAGGTAGGGCGAGGGAGTACGGAGGGCCTCCCGCTCCGTTGATGACCTGCAGTTGATTGAGCGCTGGGCCGAGGGCATATGCATTGACCGTGCGCCTGCGGTTCCCGGGGAAGTCACCGCGTGGAACCGCCAGGGCTGGGTGTCTGCCGAACCTGCAAATGATTGACTGTGACTAACCACCTTGGAAGTGCCCGACCCCACGCCTTCTCCGTAGCTAATAAGCAATTTGTCCTATTTGAAGAATGAGCTTTGCGCTCTGGGGCCTCTTGCAGAGCAGAAATGCACACAGACACCCATGTTCACACCTGGGCTGGGTTGTGACGATGGGAAGCATTGGGAAGCTGATTTGGTTTGGGATGTGTTTCTTCTTTCCTCACGTAGTAGTTAAAAATCTTACCAGCTACTATCTTCATACAGCTTTCTGGGTTCAAAGCACGTCCACACACATTATCATTCTGTGTATACAGGCAGGCGAATACACCAAATGTTACATTTCTTTCTATGATACAGTTTTTATTATTATTATCACCATTTTACCGATAAGGGAACGGACTCAGAAAGGTAATTTGACCAAGGTCATGCACAGAACCTCCGCAATTAGCCTACCCACGCCAGCGCTGATACGGGACAGAAGCTGGCGTTCTGCTCTTGGGGAAACGGAGGTTGAATAGTGGGTTGCTTTTGGACGTGCTCTGGTTAGTTTAACATGTATAGGGCATCTAGACTATGCTTGTGAAAAGCTCAGCAAGTGCTTTCACGTTTTACAACTGTTTCTGTGACTCCATTTTGAATCTAGTTTGAATCAAATGGACTGTATAACTTATAAGGAGAACGCCAGATTCCGGTTGCTGAACATTCAAGAGGGATAAAGACCTTGGTGCCCCCAAACCTTGATTTGACTGGGTGTATCAGTCAGGATCAGCTAGCTTGTGCTATAGTAACAAACAATCCCCAGATCTCAGTGCTTTGACATAACAAAAGTGTCTGTCTCAATCACGAAATACGTCCATTGTAGGTCAATAGGAGCTCTGTTTCCCACAGCCACTCGGGGACTAAGGCTGCCACAATAGACATGTTGCCTACTTGACCCTGAAGGCGGGAGACAAGGACGGGGCAAATGGAGCACTGACTCGGAAAGCTTTTACTTGGAAGTAACACACATCACTTCTGCTCCAAAGCAAGTTGGGGGGCTCCTGGATGCCCCCTAACCAGGGATCAAACCCAATAGGGGCAGGGAAACTCAATAGACGCAATGCTCTCATGTGCCTGGAAGGAGAAGCAAAAACATTTGGCTAAGAGCCGTGCTAGCTAACACACAGGGAGTGTGTGGGGGAGATGGGTGTGTAAGGGTGCACTTGAAGAATGTGTAGGTGCAATCAGTTCTGCCCCTTTCCAGGGTGCTTCTCCCTCCTGGGAACAGGTACTTGAAACTCCCACACTGATGGGCTGTCATTCCTCACCCTAGAGCAGGCTCAGAGGTTAGGCTCGGGTGAAAAATCCGAGTTGAGGGAAGCATGGTGGAAGGGGTAAGTGGCAGTGGGGCAAACTCTGTAGAGATTAATTTGTAACTAGAGAAAGACTCTAGCAAAGGAAAGGACTCAGGGTACATGTGTTACGTGGGGCCTGCCCGAGAAAGGAAACTTCTAAAACACCAAAGCTTTGGTAGATGCGTTTCCTGTCTTATTGCCATTCACTCCCACTCATCCTTCCTGGCTAAACTCAGGTGACACTCCAGGAAGCCTTTGATGGCCGGGCCTGCCAATCACATGGGGAGAGAGCCTCAGTCTGTCCCACCCGCCGTCTGTAGACAGGGACCACATCTTGCTCCACGCTGGCTGTGGTACGGAGACTGTATGAGAACAGGGTCTGAAAATGAAGGCAGAGACCTGATAGGAACCCAGGTGAGGAAAAAGGTCCTGTCTCCACTCAGGTAGTGGAAGTGATGGAGAGAGATATTAGAGAGAGATTTAGGGGGTAAAATCAACAGGATGGGGTTGGTTAGTGAGGGGGTAGGGAAAAGGTTTCTGGAAGAGCAGCAGGATGGATGGTAGCACCAAGAGGCCCAGAGGAGGAGCAGGTTGCTAAATGAGGTCAGCAAGCACATGTCCCTCTGGGGCCCCTATGGGACATGGCCACAGAGACACCCAGGAAGCAGCGGACATAGGGGCCTGAGGTTCCAGTAGGAAAACTGCCTGGGCCCAGGTCCTATGATCTACCCCTTGGTTAAACTTCAGCATCCAATCCTCTAACAAGGTCAGCATTTTTTTAAAAAAGGAACTTGTGAAAGAAAGAAAGAAAGAAAGAAAGAAAGAAAGAAAGAAAGAAAGAAAGAGAAAGAAAGAAAAGGTGGGTAGGGGGCGAGGAACGCAGAGAAAATATGTGCACTGTAACGATGGTGAAACTCCTGACTAAAGGTCCTGAGAATCCATCAGAGCACAGCAAAGGCTCATAGAGGAGCCGAGCGTCCCTGAAAGGCTGCTCCAACTTCAGCTGGTTTGTCCATCATCTTGTTTCCATGTGTCACTCCGGCCCCATCTCCCGCTTGTCCCACCTGAGACCTGAACTGGATATTAACCCCTTTCATCCTGGAGGCGCCCCCTTCCTTGCATCCTTTCATGGGTGGGGGTCAAGCCCCCTTTGCAGGAACTGTGCCGTGCAGGGGCCCGATCCTCATAGACCTTATCAGGACCTCATTCTGCTTGCTCAGCCATGGTGCCCCTCCTTGATACCCCCTTCCCACACACTGAGAGGCTCCCTCTAGATTCCCCGACTTCATTTCCAGCTCCTCCATGTCCTGGTTTGTGACTGTGGGTGAGGTCATTCCCTCTCCTGGCCTCCTTCCCGTCTGTAAAAATGGGACCCATGATGCCTCCTTTGCAGAGGATGAAATGACCCACAGCATAGCAAAGTCCTATCTCAGACCTTGGTACACAGCAGGCACTTACACTATCCCATTCTTCCATCCCCACCCCACCTCCTGATTCCTCTTCCTTCTTCACAGAGAAAGGGCCTACTATATTTTATTTTTATTTTTTTAATTCTCACCCAAGAATATATATATTTTTTAAAATATATTTTTATTGATTTCAGAGAGGAAGAGAGAGAGATAGAAACATCAATGATGAGAGAAAATCATCGATCAGCTGCCTCCTGTATGCCCCACACTGGAGATCGAGCCTGCAACCGGGCATGTGCCCTGATGGGGAATCGAACTGTGACCTCCTGGTTCACAGGTCAATGCTCAACCACTAGCCACACCGGCCAGGCTGGAGGATATATTTTTATTGATTTGAGAGAGAGAGGGAGAGAGAGAGAGAGAGAGAGAGAGAGAGAGACATTGATGTGAGAAAGAAACATTGAGCAGTTGGCTCCTGTATGTACCCTAACCAGGGATCAAACCCACAACCTGGGTATGTGCCCTGACCAGGAATCAAACCGGTGACCTTTTGGTGCATGGGATAACGCTCAAGCAACTGAGCTACCCAGGCCAGGGTAGGTCTACGGTATTTTAATCATATGTATCCATGACGACCAAAGTTAAAATGTATACAGGTAATCAGTGGGGACATTATACCACCTATAAGGTAACGGAAATAATGATGTCCAGGTGCCCAGGAGGAGGCTTGGCACTGAGAAGGAGCCCCTACTGAGCCTCCCTAGTGGGAGACACAGCCAGCCAGCCCAGGGTCCTGTCCGCTCCACTCTAAACTACCCTACACCTGTCCCCTCTCTCAGGCTCTCTGCATTCCAGCCTACCTCCCTGGCCATCCCTCTGCGCCCTCCTTTCTCACCGGATGTGGATCAAGTTGCCTTTGATTCAGACCTCCTGGGCTCTGGGCAGTCCCACCCAGAGTCCCGGAATTAAAAAGGGCAGGTGCCTGGGCCATTCTGCAGCCAATCAGGAAAAGAAGTTTCAGCCTCTTGCTGCTCTAAGTGTGATCACTAGGCTTGCCGCAGCGGTACCATTGGGAGTTGGTAGAAGCGCAGAATCTCAGCAGGCCCCAGAGCGCCTAATCAGAATCTGCGTTTTAGCAAGATGCCCAGGTGATTCAGAGGCACCCTACGGACTCTGCTCTGCTTTCGAGGCCTTCGGGGGCCAGGGATAAGTAGGCTAGAGGTAAAAAGACACAGTCCGTGTCCCCCCCCCCCCCCCCCCACTGAGCTGGGAAAAGCTTCTTGCAAACACCTGCACAAATGGTCATTCGAGGTCAGGCTAGCATCGTTCCTGGGCAGATACACTGCACTCCCAACACTGTACCTCCTAAGCCAGGGAGGGAGTTACCCGCTGAGGTCTCAGTCTTCTTGATGTCCTTTAGGACGGTCCTAATGGTTGCAGGACAAGGCCATGACCCACATGCACATGACATACAGCATCTCAAACCACAAAAAGCCTTGACTTTGACCATCCAGCCTTTGGAAAGCAATCTCATTATTCATAGTCAAGCAAAACACGGTAAGACAGAAAACAGGGTGTTAAAGGCAGAGAGAGGCCACAGGAGACAAACAGATTGGCCACTCAAATAGGAATGTGCAGTGGCCTGCGGGGCCCCAAAAGAGCCTCACAGCTGCTTAAAAAAGGAAGAAGAAGAAGAACAGGGAAGTGCAGGAGGCCTGGAAGCACCCATGAGGCCTGGCAAAGAGTCAGGTTTATAAACACGTGCTGATCTGTGTAGAGAAATCAATAGAGTGGTTTTTAAAAGATATGTCTCTCTATGGCCCTGGAGGAAGCTGCTCCTTGGCCTAGAGGTCCCCGTACCTGCTATGCCAGAGGTGCCCATCTACTGCCTCCTGTGCCCACCACGGGGACACAGCCCCCCCATGAACACCGAACAGAAATCCCAGGATTAGGGTGCACACAGATTCAGCAAAGAAAAATACAGGACCCCCGGTTAAATTGGAATATCAGAGAAACAACAAATCATTTTTTAATATATAGGGTGTCCCCCCAAAATGTCTACCACACACTTTGACTAATTATAAAAACAGTGCTTATTAAAATGCATTTCTTGCCTGGCCGTCGTTGCTCAGTGGTTGAGCATTGACCTATGAACCAGGAAGTCATGGTCTGATTCCCGGTCAGGGCACATGCCCGGGCTGCAGGCTCAATCCCCAGTGTGGGGCGTGCAGGAGGCAGCCAATCATCATTGATGTTTCTCTCTCTTTCTCTCCCCCTCTCCCTTCCTCTCTGAGATCAATAAAAAATATATTTAAAAAATATATATTTCATTTTCAAAATTGAGATATCAGCTGCTAAAGTGTGTATACATGTTTTGGGGACACCCTGTACATATGTCCCAAATATTACATTGCCAGAACGGCCCTACTCAGGATTAGAGAAATCCCCAAGGCCTGGGACCAGGGCAGGTTTGGGCTGAAGGACAGGCTCCACCTGGGGCCCAGTGGTACCATCCTAAAACCCACCCCATCTTCCAATACAGAGCAGAAATGGGCTTTGTTAGTTTGGGGAGGTGAGGCAGTCTTTTGTGAGAGGCTATGCCATATTGTTTGCTTTGAAAATGGTTTGCCCTACGAAGTAGGTGGGAACTACCAACATGTTTTATTTACATGATCACTATCAGTTGGGGCAGTTCAAGGACTGTATTCTATAAAAGTATTGTAGTTTTGATTTCAAGTCAAGTTCCTGTAGGAGATGGACTGTTCCTTAGTCCAGACCAACAAAATCCTGTTTACCCAGACAAATTGCTCTTCCATAAGCAAGCGTTTATTTACTGAGACCTGTGAAGAAAATGTTGGTAACTATTTACCTGAGCAAGTAATCTAATCTACAGGCATTTCTAATCATAGAATCAGCAAACCCTTCTGGATGTCGAAAAAAGCAAATTAGCTCTGGCTGGTGGCTCAGTTGGCTGAGCGTCATCTTGTCCACAAAAAGGCTATGGGTCATTCCCAGGCAGGGCACACACCCAGGCTGTGGGCCAATCCCCGGCAGGGTCCATAGAAGAGACAACTGGTCGACGTTCCTCTCTCACATCGAAGTTTCTCTCTCTCACTCTCCCTTCCTCCCTCTCTAAAGTCAATAAAAACATTTTTTTAAAAAAAGAACATGTATTTGAAAGTAGACATTTTGTGACATTTGTTTAAAGCAAAGGCACATTTTCATGAGAACAAGGTTTTGGCTCCTGGAGGCCAGCCACCTCTCCCAGCAAGATGACCAAATGGTCTAAACAAACCCAGATCTATTGGCTGCTGTCCACCATTGTGAGCCCTCTGGCTAGGACCGCCCCAGGCGTCCGCATTTGACAGCACCTGCCTACAGGATCTCCAAATCAACTCAAATTACAAGGCTGGCAGCTTAGAAACACACTCATTTATTTGCATGGCTTCCCATGTTGCCAAGGATATTTCATTGATCCAATCATTGTTATCACCCTGGCTTGGGGTTTCTTAGAGCATCAGCCCCAGCTGGTGTGCAGGTTCGATTCCCAGTCAAGGGCAGGTACCTGGGTTTCGTGTTCTCTCTCCACCTCCGGTCCAAGCAAGTGCGGAAAGCAGCTAGTCGATGTGTCTCTCTCACGCTGATGTCTCTCTCTCTCTCTCTCTCTCTCTCTCCCACCCCTTCCGCTCTCTCTGAAAAGCAATGGAAAAAATGTCTTTAGGTGAGGATTAATAATAATAATAATGATTGGTATCATGTGAGTTTCCAGAGTCTTAACGTATTCAATTATGCTTCGTTTTTCATACAGCACTTTCTCATTTATCCTCTCCTTGAAGCCACACACTCTTGCAGTAGGCATTAAATATTCCCATTTTGCATATAGACAAACTAAGGACTGGTTAAACCACTTGCCTTAAGCACACAACTAGAGAGAGTCACTTATGGGGCTTGAAACCAGATATTGAAGTCACTCCTCCATCAGAGAACAGTCACCCAAACTCCTTTAGAAGCTCATGTAAGCCGTGGTCCCAGTGGCTGCACGTTAGCTCTCCAACCTACATGTGACTGGATGTTGCCAAGGACACGAGGCCTGGGCCCCCATCCAGGCCCATCAGTCAGACTCTCTGAGAGTGGGGCCTGGGCATCAGTGTTCCTTAAATTCTCCAGGTGGTGCTGGCTGGTGTGGCTCAGTGGTTGAGCATTGAACCATAAATCAGGAGGTCACAGTTCAATTCCCAGTCAGGGCACATGCCCGGGTGGTGGGCTCAATCCCCAATAGGGGGTGTGCAAGAGCAGCCGATCAATGATTCTCTCTCATCACTGATGTTTCCATTCCTCTCTCTCTCCCTTCCTCTCTGAAATCAATAAAACGATATTAAAAAAAATTCTCCAGGTGGTTCCAATGTGCAAAGTCACAACATTTAGTTAGGAATCAGGATTTGCTTCTTTTTTAAAGACCTGCTTTAACGCATTGATCGATGTTCTACTGATCTTTTTTCAAAAGTAACTTTCTACTTCTAAATTATAGGACTAATAATACCTATTTATTTTAGAAACTTTAGAAGGAAGTTATGAAGAAGAAAAAATCAGTGGGAGATTCATTGTTAATATTCTGATGTATTCTCTTCCAAACTTTGTGCATATCTACATACAAAATTTTGATAATATAATATATACTGATTATTTTCTTTTGTCTTCATATGGTAAATATTTTCTAATGTTTTTCAAAAACACTATCTGAATATTAAGACAGAAAATATTTTTTTATTTTGTTAATCCTTACATGAGGATATTTTTTTCCCATGCTTTTTCAGAGAGAGAGAGAGAGAGAGAGAGAGAGAGAGAAGGCAGGGGGAGGGAGAGAGAGAAACATCAATGTGAGAGAGACCTGGACTGGTTGCCTTCCACACATGCCCTGACTGAGGGCAGAGCGTGAACATGCAACCGAGGTACATGCCCCAGACCTAGGATTGAACTGAGATCCTTCGGTGCTCGTGCTAATGCTCTAATCACTAGAAACACTGGTCAGGGTGAGAGAAAAGATTTTGAAAGATATGGTCATGACAGTCACAGTGATTGTCAATGGACTACAGATTCTTTTTAGATTTTTCTTTTTGCTCACTTGTATATTTTTCTTTTTCTATAACCTGTATATAAAGTTTAAATTAATAAAACCACTATAATGACTATATCATATTCTAATGTGCTCACGGCCCATAATTTAATCACTCTTCAATGCTGGATATTTAGGTTGTTCTCAATTTTTGCTGTCTTCAATGAAGATCCTTGTACCAGCTTTTTGGGCATCACTTTCCCAGAAGGGATATTGTTGAGTCAGAGGGTATAAACATTTTGAAGGTTATTGATAAACATTGCTAAATTGCTTCCCAGAAGAGTACACGAGTTTATGGTTCCACCAGTGGCATATCTTGGGAAAGAAAATTGTTACAGACTTGGCAAAATTGAGCATTTTCATCTGTAATCTGTCAATTTGCTATTAACGAGGTTGAATTTTTTATGTCTTTATTGCTCACTTGTAGTTCTTTTGTGATTGTTCACGCCCCCTGCCTTCAACCCCACTTTGGGTATTTGTCTTTTTTTTCTTACATATTAAGTATGTATATAACACTTTTCCTGTTCATTTGTTTTGGAAAGGTTTTCTCTCAGTTTATCATTTAATTTTTTTTTAATCCTCACCAGATTTGTTTTTATTGATTTTAGAAAGAGAGGAAGGGAAAGAGAGAGAAACATCAATGTGAGAGAGAAACATCCATCGGTCACCTCTCCTATGCACCCCAACCAGAGATTGAACTCTTGAAACTTTGGTATGTGCCCTGATGGGGAATCGAACCGGCAGCCTTTTGGTGCATGGGACCACACTCAACCAACCGAGCCACCCTGGCCAGGGACCAAATCAATGTTCTTATCTAAATTGTCTTCTTGGGAGGTTATGTAACCATTGCTTAAAATGTCCTGGACATTTCTCTTTGAGATTGCCTCTGTCTAAGCTACATGTTTTTCTGAGTATTTTCAATCAGCGAATTCACTTTCCATCCTTTGAAGAGGAGCTTAATATTCGAAAGCAGCCAAACCTGGTGATGAAGATGGTACTGGAACCGAGGTAAGACATTTTATTGTTTAAGCAAAGAGGGCACTTGTAAAGTGTGTGTGTGTGTGTGTGTGTGTGTGTGTGTGTGTGTGTGTGTCTGTCTTGCTACCCAGTGTATTCCCAGGGCTGTGGGACCCAAATGTTGAAGGCATTCCTGTTGAGCGGTGAACAGAGCCTGGCTCCCACTGAGGCCCATGAGCTGTCTCCAAAGGTAAATCGGAAAAGGTTTTTGAGCAACAGCAGCCCATTGGGGATTAATAAATTCTAGCTTGGACGCTGATTGGAAGTCAGCCCCTGCCTTTGGTAAGTCAGCTGTGTATGCATCTGACTTGGGAGAAAGTGATGCAGAGCCTTCTCCTTATGAGGCTAGAACTGGATTTAGTCTCCCAAGGCAACACTGGGCACATCCAGGCATTTTTTGAATTATTGTTACTATTATTATTTTGTTGTTGTTGTTAATGTTCATCCGAGGATACTTCTTCCACTGATTTTTTTTTTTTTAGAGAATGGAAGGAAGGGGGAAAGACACAGAGAGAAACATTAAGGTGAGAGAGACACACAGACTGGTTGCTTCCCACACCAGGGCTGGGGATTGAGCCTGCACTGACGTATGTGCCCTTGACCTGAATTGAACCCAAGACACTTCCGTCCACAGGCCAATGCTCTAACTACTGAGCCGAACCAGTCAGGACTGGAATTATTTTTTATGCCAAGTCAATCCACGAACCATCCAAGCATGGTATTGTTAACAAGGACAATGTAACTCACTTTTTCACACAAGGATTCCAAGACACTAACATTAATCCAGACTTGCAAATGAGCTGAGGTCCACACCTCCACGCCCTAATAAGTTTGAGGAATGCAGAGGTAGGCAGCTCGTAGCCAGGACAGAGAGCATGGGCCTCAGACTCTGAACCACTGGGCTGTTCCAGCTGTGTGCCGGGGAAAATATTTCACAGCTCCCGCCTCAGTCTTTTTGTCCTGATCTGTCCCACGAGAACAGGTTGCTAACAGGAGATGCCCCCCTGGCGGGCAGCCGAGAGAAAAGCAAGGCCCTGCTCAGGTAACGGGGAGACTTTGGGAGCAGCAGCAGCCAGTCTGGGCTGAGACAAAGTCCCTGCTTTGAAGGAGGAAGAAAGCCAGAGATGAAGCCCAACTGCTGCTGGCAATAGAACTGTTTCCAGGAAGGGAACACACCAGGTCATCTGAGGTCAAGTTCAGGGCACGCAGCCAGCCGCCAGGCGGGAAGGAAGCTGCAGTGAATGCCTGCCTGCTGCTCTCCAGCCCTCCACCTTCTCAACGCCAGTCCCAAACCAGCCCCTGTGCCAGGGCCCCACGGGACCCCAAAGGCTCCTTCCAGACCCAGGCGTTCTGGCTCTGGCCTTACAGACACAGCCCTCACAGAGGGGCTGACGGGACCCAGGTCCGAGCCGGCGTGAGCACTGGAGGCTTGGCCGGCCTGTGTTATCTTGGCTCACAGAGAAGGGGGCCCAAGTGCTCTGTTTTAAACATTTGAGCATTCCTCCTCCACTGCTGTCCTCTCCTCCAGCCTCATGGCCTCCCCTCCCTCAGACACACAGGACACCTTTTTTTTTTTTTTAGTTCCCTGCCTTTGTCTATGGTGGCGGTTCTCAACCGGTGGGTCGCGACCCCTTTGGGGGTCGAAGGACCCTTTCACAGGGGTCGCCTAAGACCATCGGAAAATACATATATAATTACATATTGTTTTTGTGATGAATCACTATGCTTTAATTATGTTCAATTTGTAAGATGAAATTGGGGGTCACCACAACATGAGGAACTGTATTAAAGGGTCGCGGCATTAGGAAGGTTGAGAACAACTGGTCTATGGTGTTGCTCCAAAGCCACTTTCATCCCAACTTTTGCTTTGAAAATCCTATCATTTAATGCCCAGCTCAAAAGCCACCAGACCCATGGCTGCCTTAGCTGGAAGCAGTACCTGTTGCAATCCGTCTTGTGTCACACTTAGGGACATGTTGTCTCTCCCCATGTGGGACCCCATTGTACCCACTCTTCATCATGTCATGGGTATTCCTTCCTTTGCCCGTGCTGCCCACCTGTCTGGCATGCCCGACCATTCTGCCTACCAGCATGTTCCTCACCTCATCCTTCAAGTCTCAGCTCAGCTAGACTCTCTCCAATCTTTCCAACCACATAGGCCTGCCAGTTCCACTTACTGAGTGGCTACTTTGTACCCAGATGTTTATCGGTAGTATTTCTAACCCCTGCAAAGTTGGTGCAAAGTTAGTTTCACTTTCAGGTTTAAAGAAAACAAGCTCAGAGAGGTTAAGTAACCTGTCCAAGTTGCACTGTAGGTTAGTGGCCCAGTCAGGATTGGAACCTAGGTGTGTCTGGTACCTTAACCTAAGCTCTCCATCTATTCCATGCTACTTTTTCATTCATAAGGTGAATATTTTGAGCATGAGACTATAAGGACCTTGAAGATCATCTTTTTTGTTTTCAAAGCAAGGAACCTAGAGAGGCCTGATGACTTGCCCAAGGAGATGCAGCGTCTCCCTACACCCTTTCCTGGTTCCTGCCACATGCCAGCACTGGTAGCCCAGGAACCGTTTATCAACTGCAGGGGGTCCCTGGTACTAGGTAACATTCCCTGGGGCCCCAAGCTACAAGCCATCTGACACACAGTTGCCCTGCAAACAGGGCCCCAAACTAGGCAAAAGAATGTTGCAACAAGCTCAGAGCCACCGCTGTATCTCTCTATATAAAAGGCTAATATGTTAAGTGTGCAACCAGCCAACCAGTTGCTATGATGTGCACTGACCACCCGGGGGCAGATGCTCAACGCAGGAGCTGCCAAGCTGCAGTGATTTGGCAGTGGAGATTCTTGGGTGATGCACCCCGAAACCAGAGAGGAGGGAGCCTGATTCCTCGTGGGGCCACATGATTCCACCGTGGTTTGGCCGTGGTTTATGTTGTTGCTGGGGCACTGTCCGCCCCAAATCTGGTTTAGTGCACACTTGCATTTGCGTTCCACACCCTGTACAACAGCAACTTTATAGAGTGCCCTCTCGCACTCCAGGACCCCTCGGGGGATGTCGGAGAGCTGGTTTCAGCCCGATCTCTGCAGGCCAGACCGAGAGACCCCACCTGACAGAGGGACCCTGCTCACTCTGAAGACGCCCTTTGAGCCACGGTGCCACCCCAGGTGCGGCAGCCGGGGAGGGACCGCGGGAGGTTGGCTCCAGGGGGTGTCCAGCTCACCTTGCCCAGTCCTGCCCCGCCAGCCACCTTCTAATTAATTTCCTTTCAATGTGCACAAATCCGTGCACTGGGTCACTAGTATAAGATAAAATCCCAGACAGAGTTTATAGCTTTCTCTTATAAAAGAAGTCAGAGGCAGGTAGTCCAGGGCTGAGGTTGCCATTTTAGCAAGTCAGGGCCTGGGGCTTCTTATGATTTGGGCAATTCCCTCCTCATGAGGCCCTTCATGGTTCACAGTGGCCCCCACCCCCTGGGGGTGTTCTGGGAATAGACTCTACCACTGACTCTAAGGATCCTACAATCAGTCTAGTGCAGAGGCTGCTCAAAACCTAGCTGGGGATCGACCTGCAACTCGGAAGTATGTAGCTGGAAGCATAAAGGGGTGAGGGTATGGGGGACATTTCGTTGCTTAGTCCAAGAGGACCCTCTCAAGCTCAGCCTACTTCTCCTTTTCTTCTTTCTTTCCATTTGTCTAATATTTATTGAGTTACTCCTACGTGTCAGGCACTGGGGAGATTCAAAGAGGGTTAGACACATTCTGAGCTCTGACCAAAAAAAGATCCTTTTAATGCTATGTGGTGAGTGCACAATAAGACAGATGCAAAAGGCACTCCACAGGAGCACAAATACGGGGCACCAGACCCAGCGGGGGAGGGGGCCGGCGAAGACCTCCTGAAGTGCTTGCTGGTGAGACAGATCTGAGAAATGTTAGGGGAAGTGGCGAGCCCTTGATGATTGCCTGGGTGTCGGGATGAGTGAGCAGAGGAGACAGCTGCTCCCGGCGGTCAGAGGAGTGACGGGGCCACCACTGATAGAGCATCTCTTCCCCAGGGTTGCCACTTTCCATTGCTCTCCCCAAGGTGTGCCATGGCCCGTTTCACTTTAAGGGTTTTAGCTTAAGTGAGATGAAGTCCCCATGACCCTGGCCTTGCGAATCAAATACAGAAGCATAGTCTGTACCGTGCAACCTCCAAGCAACCAAGCTGGAGTTTCGAGAAGGGTCTCTCGAGGAACCCGTGGCTCTAGAAAGCCCACCTGCAGTGAACATCTGCCACTTTGTGGTGAGCCAGCGAATGAATCCCCTGTCCGTGTTTGGGTACTTACCCACCTCCCCCACGATGAAGGTGGAAAATCAGATACTATGCTTCTCAGACTCCCTTGCAGCCACTTGGCGGGTTAGGGGCACGTGGCCCCGGCTGCAGGTCAGATATCCCCACCAGAGTCCGGGGTTCATGGGGAACTTTCTGTGACAGCAGCCACGGTGGCACCCCAGGGCCTTGCAAATGATGGGCCCTGACGCTTAGGTTTCATCAGGTTCACAGTAACTCACGTCTGGTTTGCAATTCGGGACCGATTCCTTGGCAGTTTATCAGTCCAGCAGGGTATGTGGCTACGGCAAATGCAGGGACGAGGAGAGCACAACTTCATCAGAGGACAGCGGGTAAAACCAAGTAGCTAGTGCAGAGGCCCTTTCGGGGGGGGGGGGCAGAGGGGATAAGGTTAGAGGACCCCAAAGCTCAGTGAAGGAGCCTGATCATCATCTTGTAAGAGGCACCAACGTTTTCTTGAAATGAGTTTCTGTCTTGGAATAATTTTAGATTTACAGAAAAGTTGCAAAGATGGTACAGAGTTTCTCTGTGCCCCTCGTGCAGCTTCCCCTGATGCTAGCACCTTATCCTATCTGGTGCATTTGTCAAAACTAAGATGCGGTCGTCGGAACACTGCTATTCCCTAAACTCCACACCTGAACTAGTTTGTGCACCGATGTCCTTTTTCCAGTCCAAGAATCAACCCAGGATACCACTTGGCATTTAGATGCCAATAGTAACATGAATCAGGGTGTTTTAGGAGAATCGCTTGGTAACAACGTGCAGGTTGGGCCCAGAAGTCGGGTAGGAAGGCATTCCAGAACCTTCACCAGACCTCCAAATGCACCCAACGCCCAGTACCTGAGGGGGCTTGCCACCTTGAAGGTGCAGGTGCCAGGAGAGGAAACCTGGTCCTCTGGGAGCATCCCTGGGCCCGCTCAGGGTCCCAGTGAGACCAGGGCATCCGTAGGGTGTACCTGGGGGCGCCCCCAGCAGTGCTGGTGAGTTCGACGGTTTTCCTGCCCAGGCAACCAAAGCGGACTAACCCACCTGGAGAGGCAGCCGGAGAAATGCACGCTTGCCTTCTTTCCTGAAAGCCTAGTCTCGTCTCCCTCACCAGGCAGCTGGGTGCTGTGGAAAGAGAACAGGTCCTGGAGTAAGGATGCACTGGGGCCGAGCCCTGGCGCCACCACTTACTGAGCGGCCCTGGGAGAGTGACTGAACACTGAGCTTCAGTTTCCTCGCTGGTAAAAACTGGGTTCTTCAACTCCCTTCGTGGGGCTATTGAGAGGATTGATTGACATTGTTACAGTGTTCAGTAGAGCATCTAGCACAGCGGTTCTCAACCTGTGGGTCGCGACCCCTTTGGGGGTCGAACGACCCTTTCACAGGGGTCGCCGCCTAAGACCATTGGAAAACACATATATAACACATATATGTTTTTGTGATTAATCACTATGCTTTAATTATGTTCAATTTGTAACAATGAAAATACATCCTGCATATCAGATATTTACATTACGATTCATAACAGTAGCAAAATTACAGTTATGAAGTAGCAACGAAAATAATTTTATGGTTGGGGGTCACCACAACATGAGGAACTGTATTAGAGGGTCGCGGCATTAGGAAAGTTGAGAACCACTGATCTAGCACACAGCGGGCATTCAGGAATCGTCAGTTCCCTTGAAGGCGGGGTCTGGGCCAGTCATTTTCTTGAATATCCTCATAGTGCTTACCACAGAAAATACTTCCTAAATTGATTGTAATATGAAGCTCACAAACCCAATGACCTCAGAAAGGGCAGATCATGCCTCCAGTTACAGCGTGCATTTATTTAACAAGTCTGTATCAGGCACTCACTAAATAGCAATGCATAGTAAATGCCGAAGTACCTGAGGGGCTGGCCACTGTGCAAAGTTACCAAGACATGGTCTGTGTCAAGACTGGCAAAGCCTCGGAGGGGAGAGACTCTGCAGGCAACCTCCATTCAGGTCTGACACATAGTTTGACAGAGTCTAATGAAGCAGCGTGCCCAGGAGCACAGAGAGGAGTAGTAGGCTTGGGACTGACAGAATGAGCCATTCTTCCAGGATAAAAGGCTGGGGCAGCCCGGCCCGTGCGGCTCAGTGGTTGAGCGTCAACCTATGAACCAGGAGGTCACGGTTTGATTCCTGGTCAGGGCACCTGCCCAGGTTACAGGCTCCATCCCCAGTGAGGGGCGTGCAGGAGGCAGCTGATCAATGATTCTCTCTCATCATTGAAGTTTCTATCTCTCTCCCTCTCCTTTCCTCTCTGAAATCAATAAAACTATATTTTAAAAAAGATAAGTAAAAGGATGGGGCAAAGCTGAGAGGGGGAGAGAGAAGCATCCCATCATGTGGGAAACACAAGCTATATTCCAGAACCATAGGGAGCCTTCTAAGTTTTCTGGAATGAGTGTTGGGAGATGAGGTTATAAAAACATGGCAGCTCTACCCAGGAAGGGCTGAGGGGCAGCTATCTGGGAGCAGGGACGGGGCAGGAGGCCTCGACACTGTGCTTTTGCATAGCAACCTCGGGTCTTTTTTGTGCAGGGTTGAATTGGGGTGACTTGGGAAAGAGATGAGGACTGGTGGTGGTCCTGGGCGGCTGTGGGAAAGGTGGGAATTGGGCACCCTCAACTAGAGAATGGAGATGAGGAGCAGGGATTTGAGAGACTGCAGAGATGAACAGGCAGAATTTGGTGAGAAGGGGAGTGAGAAGAGAGTTGGAGGGGCAACGATGACTCCGAGGCTTCCGATGTGATCTAGTGGGCAAGTGGAGAAGCAGGAGAAGCAGCTTTGTTGGCTGAGGTGGAGGTGGGATGAGACCCTGTTCCGTACGCAGTGAGCATAAGGGATGTCCAGGTAATGACATCCACAGGTCCACGTGCTCTAGCTTTAAAAGTCACTTCCTGCCCTAACCGGTTTGGCTCAGTGGATAGAGCGTCAGCCTGCGGACTGAAGGGTCCCAGGTTCGATTCCAGTCAAGGGCATGTACCTTGGTTGCGGGCACATACCCAGTAGGGAGTGTGCAGGAGGCAGCTGGTCGATGTTCCTCTCACATCGATGTTTCTAACTCTCTATCCCTCTCCCTTCCTCTCTGTAAAAAAAATCAATAAAATATATTAAAAAAATAAATAAAATAAAAGTCACTTCCTGTCTGGGATTTGCCTCAAGATAATCTGAGAACAGTGGGTAGGCTAATAGGTGAGACAAAATCGGCTCTGACTAGATCACCGGAGTGGGTGAGAAAGCAAAATTAGCTCAGACTAGGAAAAAACAGGCCGACATTCATGAGGCTGGGAGGACAGACATAGGTACAAAGTTACCATGAAACAATATTCTCCCCCAGGGCAGCTGCAGCTAAAGTGTCAGAACCACCCCCTTCCCTGCGTGACTACTGCTTCCTGACTCACTGAGAAATCCTGTTCCCTAACGTGACAGACCATCAGAAACCTGGCTGTTTGAAATTTCATCAGTGAAAATGTAACACCCCTCTGCCGCCAGGAGGATCTAAGTCACATTGACACAGAGATGTGGTCTTGATTTGCAACCCGGGGTCAGAGCCCCAGGTAGCGGCGTCTGAACATAATATTCCACGTGTCAGTAACTTTGCACTTTAGAAGGAGGTGATCCGGTCTGCTGCACTGGTCAGCCCCGATGTTACCTCCTGCTGTGTTCTGAGGCCAGGAAAACACTGCTGTTTCCATTTTACCTACACTCCATCCTTCCCCCCAATCCTGTAACTTGCTCTTTGCCTGTTTGGTGAGACCCCCCCCCCCAGTCCCTTTGTGTGTGGTCTCCTTTGTTGCGATGAGTTAGTAAGTCTGATTTCGTCAGACTGCAGGTTTGTTCCTACGGTCTTAGGCTGTCTGGGCCAGGACATGGGTAATGGGGATACAGGAGGTCTTTGTACTATTCCCTCAGCTATTGCAAATGATTCATTTTCCATGACATTTCCAGGTTTTACAAGAGTCCTCGCCCCACGACAATAGCACCAGCAATGTCAGTGTTTGAGATCTGTGGAAGGCAGAACAATAGCCCCCAAAGACATCCACCTCCTAATTCCTGGCGCCCGTGGATGTTACTTACTAGCAAAAGGGACTTTGCAGGTGTAGGAAGGCTAAAGACCTTGAGGAGTATCGTGGATTATCCAGGTGAGTTCAGTGAGATGCGACCATGGAAGACGAGTCAGAGGTGCAACGTTGCTGACTTTGAAGATGGAGGGAGGGGTCGCGAGCCAGGGCAACGTTGCTGACTTTGAAGATGGAGGGAGGGGTCGCGAGCCAGGGCATGTGGGCAGCCTCCAGAAAGGAATGCAGCCCTGCTGATAACTGGATTTTAGCCCAGTAAAAACCAGTGAGGTGCTGACCTACGGAACTGCGATGTGATCAGTCTGTGCTGCGTTAAGCCACGTTGGTGGCCATTCGATACGGCAGCAGCAGAAGAAGTCAAGATCGCCCAGAGGAGTGAGGAAAAAATGAGTCAAGGGTGCCTGGGGGCCACCAATATTCGGAGAATGAGTCAGCCAAGGAGACAGAAAGGGACACCAAGCAGTGAGACAGCTGGAGGAGACCAAGGAGCGAGCTGCGAGGAGGAGAGAGTGGTCCAGAGATTTAACCCTCCTCCTCTTTTAAGGGAGGGCTGAAGGAGTGAAACCGGCTTTGAAATTTAAAGCACATGTTATTTCTTGCTTCCTTTTCCCTGTGAGTCTAGTATTTGCATATGACAGCCTCTTCCACCTGAAACGATCGATCACTTTCTCCCTTCATGTTGAAAGCCTAAGAGAACTTTCACAACCTCAGTCCATGTTGTAAACCCATCAAGGTAATAGTCTGGTTCCAGAATGGCAGGTTTTAGCACATCGTAAGCCAGAAAGAGACGGAGCTATTTTTATCTGTTAATTCAAGTTATTTGACTCTGGAGGACCATCCCCAAGCTGGCCTGACAGTGTAGTCCTGGTCACCGTTTCAACACTCCTCCCACACCCATCCTTCCCTGAGACTCACGGTCCCAAACGACTGCTCCTCATGAAAATATTTACTCTCTTCCCAGACCATCTCGGCTACCGGTTTGGAAAATGGCAAATCGTTTCACCCAGGTGAGACTGTTGATGGCTTGGACTATCTTGAGAGAACATTTATGTTCACAAATGAAAATAAACGCTGGATTTGTTTAGTTTCAGGCTTGAAGACTAAGTGAAGAATGCGGAGAGGAGTATGTTCTTATTAAACTCACGAACCTCATCTGGTTTTGGCTGTCTGGGCCGAACGTCTCATGCTCACAGGAAGACTTAGGCCCGTGACTTTTTCTCTGCCTGAAGACTCTACCCCATTCATTCTTCAGAATTCAGCACCGTCATCAGGGGGCTGTCCCAGGTTCCGTTGGCCCCTCCTGTTATAGGCCCCACTGTACACCTGTGTTTTTCCTTGTGAAGCACTCACCACACCTGCAATGATTTGTTCAGTGTCTATCACCTTCTCCATCAGACGACAAGTTCTGTGAGGTGAAGACAAGGTCTCCCTCTGTGGTGTCCACTGCTCTCTCCTTGGTCTCTAGCACATGAGATACCCAAACCTGTTGATGATTGAATAAATGAATGAAGGCTGAGGGCTGAGTGCTCTTCCTCTGGGTTTACAGGTGATTTCTACATTATTGGTTCCTAGAAGCATAACTAGGAATTAAACATTAAAGCCAAGGACCCTTAAAGCTAAAGGACCAAAACCAATGAGTTTCCAAAACACACCTAACACCCTGTATTAATTCCTGGTCTTGTCAAAGCCTGAAGCAGAAAACAAACACAAGAACAAGTGGGACAGACTTCTGACGGTGCCAAGACAACTCAATGGGAGAAAGATTAATTTTCTTAAAAATGGTGTTGGGACAACCAGACTTGCACATGCAGAAGAATGAACTTGAATTCCTTCCTTACACCAAACACAAACATTAATACACTACAACGTGGATCAACCTTGAAAACGAAAGAAGCCGGTCACAAAGGCCCCCTATTACGTGATTCCATTGATATGAAATGTCACGAATAGGTACATCTACTGAGACAAAAAGAAGATTGGTGGTTGCCCGGGGCAGGACTGGGGCTGACTGGGGTTGTTGGGGGTGGGAGATGGGCAGTGACTAATTGTCATGACACTTCTTTTGGGGCTGATGAAACACTTTGGAATTGATTGTGGTGATGGTTGCACAACCCTATGACTACACTAAAAACCACTGACTATTCACTTTAAATGGGTGCCTTATATATGGTATGGGAATTATATCTCAATAAAGCTGTTAACATTTTTAAGTTGAATTAAGAAATGCTGTGTTGCTTTTTCAACACATCCCATTTGTTAGAACCCGCTCCCACAGCATTTCCCAAGCATGAAGGAGAACGGGTTTTGAAGGAGAACGGGTTTCTGACTCCGGGACGGTCGGAGTCCCGATGCTCTCGTTTGCCGCGTGTGTGCCTGCACGGCTGTCAGGGGCTCGGGGCAGGAATGCTGCTCTCGGTGACTCACGGGCCTGCAGGCTTCCTGCAACGGAGCACTTCGATTTTATCGCACCACATACTTTTCTCTCTCAACAACAACTTGTCCTTGAAGCTGGAAGTGCAACGTAAAACATTTTCTTTCTTTGCAGCATAGACGGATCCCTCCATTAGGGTCACCTGAAGTTCACTGGGTAAGGTGTTTGGAGCAGGCCACAATGACAGGATGACCAAACCCTCAATATTAGATGCTGAGCTTTTGGGCTCCTGATTTGTTCTCTCCCCGCCTCCCTCTTTTTCTTTTGTCATGTTCTTCAACTCCAGGACAAAGGTCTGAATCTCCACCCCATTCTCCACACCGAGTGCTGGATGGGAAGAGAGAAGGGGGCTTCCTGGAGTTCGGGCTCCACTTCCTGGCTCTGGGGCCTCACACCTGAGCACCCACCCACTCCTGAGCCACTCACTTCCCTTCTTCATGCCCATGGCAGGGCCTGGTGAGGGTCCTGGGAGCAATTCCTGCCCTGGCATGTCTGGTTGGTGAAGGATTCAAGAAAAAAAGCTAAGACCTTTCCCAGGTGAAAATGGCTAGTTTGGAGGGGAGTTCAGAGCAGGCACCAATAGACACACGCTGAAATAAATGAACAATGGGATTAGCAAAATAAACAAAACTTAAATAAACTTTATTTAGAAGACTCTGAGATACAAAAGAAGACCATGGCATAATCTTAGGTAACAGACACCACAGTGGAGTGTCAGAGCCCTAGAGCAAAAGGCCATGGGGGTTGGGATGGAAAGGTGGTTGGCTCCGTGTTTTTCTAGCTTCAGAAAGTCCTAGAAGCCCCGATCACAGCCACAACATCCTAGTATTGGTTACAAAGTATCTACGAAGGTGTTTACCTGTGGGAAAGAGGAAACCCAAAGTTCAATTTCACATTTTCAGCAGACTATACAATAGTCCATGCACATGAGGACGTGGCTAAGTCCGTGAGTTTCTGTGAAGAAGGGAAGTCAGGCATGGAGAGGAAATGTGACTTGCCCAAGGCCACACGGTATCGAGTGGCTGGCGGAGTCGGGAACAGAATCGAGAAGTCTCAGTTCCCTAGTTCTACAACACCCTAGAGGAGGAAGTTAGCTGGGAAGCATGTATTGCAAGTCAATTATTTAACAATTATCAGCCCAAAATACTTTAGAAAATCAGGATTATATTTGCAACTTGTATAAGGCTCCACAGACTTTGGAATGTGCAATGCAATTCGAGGCATAAAGCACAAGACCCATTATATTAAGGTCTGAAGTAGAGAGAAAAGTGCAATAAAGGGACCTGGCTGGTGTGACTCAGTGGTTGAGCATCGACCCATGCACCAAAGGTCGCTGGTTCCATTCCAGTCAGAGCACATGTCCTGGTTTCGGGCTTGATCCCCAGTAGGGGCTGCATGAGGCAGTCAACCGATGATGTTTCTCTCTCATTGATGCTTCTATCTCTCTATCCCTCTCCCTTCCTCTCTCTCTAAAAATCAATAAACATACTTAAAAAAAGGAAAACCATTAGAAAGCAGTTCCCCACCTTTTCCATGAATTCTTCTTCTTTGGTTACATCTTCACAAAAATCATCACTGACATCCAACACCAGCACTGGAATGTTCAGCAGAGTCTCAAAGTGCAGCCTGTGTGAAGCGTGAGCATTTAGGGAACAGAAAAGAGGAAGCTGAGCCAAGCTTCACACCCTCTTAATAATTCAGAGAACAGATCTAAAGTCACATGGCTCCTCAATGAAATGGCATGTAAACAGCATTTGAAAAACAATTCACGTGGAGGCATGGAACATACCTCAATGTGGGGTTAGGGGGACAAGAAGAGATAAACCAAAGAACTTATACACTTACTAGAGGCCCAGTGCATGAATTCGTGCACAAGTGGGAACCCTCGGCCTGGCAGGCGATCAGGGCCATCTTGCCCAGTCCCGATCGGGGCGATTGGGGCCGGCCAGCCAGGGGAGGAACCGAGGGAGGTTGGCTGTGGGAGCGCACTGATCACCAGGGGGCAGCTCCTGCATTGAGCGTCTTCCCCCTGGTGGTCAGTGCATGTCATAGCGACTGGTCAACCGGTTGAGCAGTGGACTGGTCATAACGGTCACATAGGCTTTTTTATATATATATATATATATATATATATATATATATATATATAGAGAGAGAGAGAGAGAGAGAGAGAGAGAGAGAGAGAGATGCATAGCCCATGGACACAGGCAATAGGGTAGTGAAGACCTGGGGTGGGGGGCTGGATAGAGGCTGGGAGGAGGGGGTTAAGGCAGGGGGGTTGGAGATATCTGTAATACTATCAACAATAAAAATATATTTTTAAAAAAACAATTCATATGGGGCTGGGTGAAATATGTGAAGGGATTAAGCAAAACAAATGAACAAACAAATAAATAGAAACCTCAGACACAGACAACAGTGTGGTGATTACCAGAGGGAAAGAGGGGTTAGGGAAGGTAGAAGAGGATATAGGCAGGATAAAAGGTGATGGAAGGAGACTTGACTTGGGGTGGTGAACACACAATATGATATACAGATGATGTATTATAGTATTGTATACCTGAAACATTATATATATATATATGTGTATATATATATATGTATGTGTGTGTGTGTGTGTGTGTGTGTGTGTGTGTATGTATATATATACATACCAGAACGCCATAACGACCAGTTGCTATGATGCCTACTGTGGCCAGCGAACCAGCCCAATTGGGGAGGGGCAGACCGGCCAACCTCCCCATGGCCCCTTCCCCCAGTTGGCCCCGTCCCCACCCCTGATGGGCCCCTACTACCTCGATCGGCCCACGGCCCCTTCCCCCAGACAGCTCTGTCCCCGATCAGCACCCCCACACTCTGACTAGGGGCAGGACCGGCCAGCCAACCACCCATGGCCCCTCCCCCAGGCCGCTGGCCCCTGATCAGCCCCCCCACCCCATTCAGGGGTGGGGCCGACTGCCCCACCACCCACAGCTCCTCCCCACGGCTGGCCCTGCCCCCAATTGGACCCCCCACCCCAATTGGGGGCGGGGCCCGCCAGCCAATAGCCCATGGCCCCTCCCCACAGCTGGCTCAGCCCTGATTATTTCCTCCTCCCAACAGGCCTGGCCCTGATCCACCAATTGGAGCCAGGCCAGCTGGCTGGACCCCACCCATGCACGAATTTGTGCACTGGGCCTCAAGTATAATCATATTAACTAATGTCAACCCAATAAATTCAATAAAAAGTAAAATAAATAAATAAACCAATTAATATGTTTAAATTGTTACAAAGATGCAAAGAAATTCTGTCACCTAAGGAAACATCAGTTAGCCCTGGCCAGTGTGGCTCAGTTGGTTGAGCATTGTCCCATGCTCCAAAAGGTCTCTGGTACGATTCCCAGTCAGGGCACATGCCTGAATTGTGGGCTCGATCCCCAGTAGGGGACATACAGGAAGCAGCCGACTGATGTTTCTCTCACACATTGATGTCTCTCTCCCTCCCTCCCTCTCTCTCTCTCTCTCTTTCCTTCCCTCCCTCCCTTCTCCCTCTATCCCTTCATCTCCCTTTTTCTCTAAAAACGTTGATAAAGCCCTAACTGGTTTGGCCCAGTGGATGGAGTGTCGGCCTGCGGACTCAAGGGTCCCAGGTTCGGTTCTGGTCAGGGGCATGTACCTTGGTTGTGGGCACATCCCCAGTGGGGAGTGTGCAGGAGGCAGCTGATTGATGTTTCTCTCTCATTGATGTTTCTGGCTCTCTGTCCCTCTCCCTTCCTCTCTGTGGAAAATCAATAAAATATATTTAAAAAAATAAATAAATAAAAACGTTGATAAAAACATCTCTCTCTCTCTCTCTCTCTCTCTCTCTCTCTCTCTCTCTCTATATATATATATATATATATATATATATATATAAATATATAAATAAAATTTAGCCCTTGCCAGGTGGCTCAATTGGTTGGAGCATCATCTCGTATACCAAAAGGTTGCTAGTTCAATTCTTGGTCAGGGCACATACCTATGTTGTGGGTTTGATCTCTGGTCAGAGTGTATAGGGAGACAACTAATCAATGTTTCTCTCTCACACTAATGTTTCTCTCCCTTCCTCACTCTCTAAAATCAATAAACATACCATTGGGTGAGGATAAAAAAGAAAAGAAATATCATTTAGTCATTAAAAAATTCAGTAAAATTAGCTGGAAAGACAAAGGCTGAAATTTCTCTTTATTCTTGAGAGCCCCAAACATTTTAAGTGACAGCATACCACACTTGAAGGGAGGAAAGGCCAAAACTAGAAATGTCAACTTAATTTCTCTAAAATTTTTTAGCCCTTCACCCTGAGCCAACTATATCATCATCACCAATCACCACGTACAACCCAGTGGAACTTTAAAAAAACAGAAAGCTGGGGAAATAGACTCTAATAAAGTCTCTTGGAATATACAGATTACACCCACTATTAAATTTCTGAGTCGGATAACGCTAGACATTTCCAACCACTTCCAGGACATCCTGAACCTTCCTCTGCGGCTGCATGTTGAACTGTATTTGAAGGGCTGTATTTGAAGGGCAGGCCTCTGTCTGCTGCTCTCTGCTCCACTTACTTGGTGGTCTTGTGAACAAGCCAGGCCTCGTGTTGACCATGAAGCTGCTCAAGATATTCCAGCTCAATTCCTCTCTCTTCTTCCCTGCCCCTCCGGTGTAGTCTCTTCAGACAAATCTAAAAGATAATAATCCCCGGGCCCCGTTGAGCTCATTTGTTTTCTTGGCTGTTACAATGCAGTCTTGGGGGACTCTCAGACCCACTCAAGCGTTCTATCATGGGCTCTACAAGCCAAGACCTTCCTCCTGTGGTCTTGTTTTCTCATTCAATCACAGGTTAAGGGCAAACATTATCCACCCCTGAATCTGGAATCACCTTTCTTTTTCCTCCTCTCAACCACACCCAGGAAGTCACTGCATGTTCTTTAATCTCTCTCCAGTTCATTCTCTCCTTGTCTCTCTCTTCTCTACCCCAGTCATGTCCTTATCAACTCTCACCTGAACTACAGCAAGAGCCTTCTGGCTCTCTGCCTCCTAGCGACGGTGATGTGTATGGGGAGGGCCCAGGCCTAATGTCAGAAAGTCCAGGATAAAATTCCTGTCTCCACCATGCACTAGCATTGCAATCTTCGTGGGCTTCCATTTCCTCACCTGCACTCTCCCACAAGTTGCTGTGAGGATCACCCAGGTAAGCATGCCACGTTCCTAGTCACAGCTGTTCTTTCCTCTCAGTCTGTTGCTCAGTCCTCTCTTCCATAGGACTCCAAAATAATGGCCTTCCTCTCCTTGCCTAAAACACTTCACAGGCTCATTGCCTACCTACAGCCACCACCCCTGGGTTCGAGCAGATATGAGTAGCATTATATTTACGAAAGAATAAGTAATCGGAAATATCTCTTTCAAACAGCACTCACTGCAGCAGAATGCAAAATCTGCATAGGTCAGATAAAAGGCAAAAAAAGGGGGGGGCGGTTTGGGACTAACTCTCCTTCCCCCCCTCCTTCCAGAGTGTGCTATCTCCATTCTGCTCTCACATGGTAGAAACGTTTGAAGCACAATGGCTCAGAGAATGTCACCTTTGCCTGTCACAAGGCCATTCCTGGAGTCTGGGCACCTCTCCTCTGTCTCCACTCTCAACTTCCTTAGCTCCTCTCCTGGACCCACTGCTTCAGCCAGAGCTGCACTCCTGCCTGCAGGCAGGCCAAGCTTTCACCCCTCCACGCTTCTGCTCCAAATGCCTGCTTTGCCTGACCTGCCTGCCTTCCTCTCTGCCTGGCAAACATTTCATCACTCAATGTCATCTGTCCTGGAAGGACAGGTGGATTAACCCACTGATTCAGGACTACCCTCTTCCAAACACTTAAAAAACCTATCCCCAAATGTAAACTTTATCCCCAAATACAGTACACAGTATTCCCAAAGACGTAGTCTTTGCTGTTTCCGTCTTGTCCTATCATCCCTCTAAGGCAGTGGTTCTCAACCTGTGGGTCGCGACCCCTTTGGGGGTCGAACGACCCTTTCACAGGGGTCGCCTAAGACCATCGGAAAACACATATATAATTACATATTGTTTTTGTGATTAATCACTATGTTCAATTTGTAAGAATGAAATTGGGGGTCACCACAACATGAGGAACTGTATTAAAGGGTCGAGACATTAGGAAGGTTGAGAACCACTGCTCTAAGGCAAGCATGCCAAGCTTGTGGCCCACGGGCCACATGAGGCCCACAACGAATATTTTTGCGGCCCAGCCAATATAATGGTATGTAAGAAACATTTTAATAACAATTTCATAACTTAATTTTTACAATATCCTGTTATACATAATTATTAATAACAAACTACAACATTCACTAATGACTGATTACCATAATCGTGTTGCATTCATTTCCCTTACGTGCCTTATGCACAGGTACACCATTTCTCTCCACTAATACTAGCAGCAAATATTTTAGCAGCCGATTGCCACGTCATTAGTCTTGGACTAACTTGTTTGGTGTGTGCAACAGGAAATGTTTTGCTTTCGGAGAACAAGAAAAATAAGTTTACTTGCGTTACACTTATTAATTTGTGCAGTTATTCAGTGTCTGGTAAGTTAATGTTCAAGTAAAAATATTTTTATTAAAATTTTCTTTTATGTTAACGATTACTCATTTATTTCAGCCCTTTGTATTCAGCATGCCTCTATCGAAATAAACCTACGTTTCTATGAAAATTGAAGCTTTTGTTTTTTTGCGGCCCACATAAACTTAAACCTTGTTTATTTGGCCCGTGTTAGCCTTTGAGTTTGACGTGCTTGCTCTAAGGAGACAAAGTCACATACACAGATCTCATTCACGATCTTATGTCCAACTTTTCAAATTGATTAACAGAGACAGATCTAACATGTTAATACTCTTAGGACTTATGCCTTCTGGTCTCTCCCTCTTCCCTGAATCAATAATTGTCCCAAACTCAGATGATGTCTTTGTACCAGGAATTGTATAATGTAGTTATATAATAAGGAAAACAATATGCAAAATAGGGACTCAAGTGCCAAACTGTGAGGTTAGGATTGAAGTGCAGCAGTCAGATAAGGGAGAGAGCAGTTGGGCCCCAACAGTCCGACAGGTGTTTCCTGGAAGGAGCAGGAGCTCCCCCTTTATCTCTGGTACCAGCTCACTGAGCACCACTCTGAGAGCCGGCTGCTGTGCTAGGCCCTGGGCAAACACAGTGGCATTTTGGCTGTATCGGGTGACAGAGGGAGGTCTGCACAAGGTGCTCCAACGGCACAGTGGAGGGGGGCGGGGGAGACCTAGGAGGCAGGCCAGAGTCCATCCTGTTCAGGGCTGAGCCCTGGGCCTGGCAGAGTAGGAGGTCAGTAAGTATTTGCTGCAGGCATTCATTTAATGTTTTAATATCTGACGTAGTCTCCCTCCGTCCATTTACCTTTTCCTCCTACTTTTATCTTTTTCATTTCTACTTTCCTTCACTCTGAACCTGCCTCTTTCCTTCCCTTTTACCTTTCTGCCCTTTCATCCCCACCCTACAGCCAATAGCTCAAGACATTTCCCCTTATTCTCCTCCCTCCCCAATCACACAGCTTTACACCCGACTTGCAGCTACGCAGTTCTCTACCCCACTGACAACCAACCAATATTACTTTTTTTATACTTTCAGAAATATTGTACACATATGTATTCTTACCCCCATACTTACATACACATATCTACATATATCTTTTTAAAAATATATATATGTAAAAAGTGTCCTACTGTATATTCTGTTCACTTCGATTGTTTCCATTAACTTGCTTTTACAAACAATGCTGCCTTGAATATGAGACATTTTGCCCACGTGGGCGTATATTCATGGAGTAAGTTCCAAGGAGCATAATTAATAGGTCAAAAGGCATGTGTACTTGCTGGTATACACTGCCAAACTGCCTCCTTAGAGGCTAACCACTCTAAATGCCCGCCAGCAAGGTAAGCTTCAGGATTTCTAAACATAGCAAAGCTCCCTAAGTTTCCTCTCTGAGAGAAAAATGTTATCAGAATTCATGAAAATGCATGTTTTTTAAAAAATGTGACATGTTTTCAATTATACACAAGAGCAGAGCAATTTTTATAAAAGCTTTATTTACTCATTCATTGCTGGCAGGCCAACACTGATGCTAAGGTCTCTCCTATTAAAAGGCTAACATTTTCTTTTTGACTATTAATTTGCTTAACAGAGCAAACTCTATCCTGCAGAAGTCTAGGTAAACTATTCTGAGCATTTGGCATAATTCTTGCTTTACTGACACGGTTACAAAAATTCTTTTTAAAAAAATCCTGCACAAACAGTGCTTCAGTCTGGTCCCTCTTCACACAGGGATGTGGGGGGTGAGGGAAGAGATTGGACAATAATCGTGCACCTATGGATTAGGACAGTGGGTGGGGAGTGAGAGCTGATTACGTGGAAGTTGTTTCTCTTGGAAAAGGTTAGGTCAGCACTCATCCCGCTCATGCTCAGCCCCCAGCCCACTGCTTCTTGCAGCCGGCCATCTCATGACTCCTACTAGAAACCCGTCACCCCTTCAAACTCCAACCACAATCCTCACTCAGTCCCACAGCCTCTCACTCCTCCTTGGCCCTGGCCATGAGCCCTCGTGGGACCAGGACTCCTCCCACCATGAACCCATTCTCGGCTACTTGAAGCCATCCTCTTTGGCAAGGTCTCTTTCCCCTAATCACCGACACCAATCCCCCAGCCCGCCACCCAAGCATAATCACTTTCATAACACACCTCTTCTATTAATACTCGCAGGCAATGAGGACTAACTGAGAGAAGTCACATAATTGTGACCCAGCCAGTCAACTTGCAAGGAGTGCACCTAATTTCAGCTCGCTTCTTATCCCTGAAGGTTCTAGCCCTGTGGCCTCACTGAATCTTTAGTGCAGTTCCACTTTAAACCGTAGACCCTATTATTTCTGTGGAATCTCTTTATTTCCTTCTGTGATCTAGTTTCTGCCTCACAATCTCCAGAAACTCCTGACACAAAGGCCCAGTATCTGGTCCCATCACACTCCTTGCCTCTTTCCTGGCTGCCACTTCACAAGGTGAGTCCCTTCCTTCTTCCCGGTCCTCTCCTCTCTGGCTCCGGCGAGCCTGTGTGATGGGGCTCCCCACCTGTTTTCGGACCCTACTCAGCCTGCTCTCAGGCTTCCTCCTGTCCACACGGCTCAGTCCTGTCTCTAAGAAGCAAGGCCTCCAGCCTGAAGAGAGCTTTCCCTCCGAAGACTATGTGGGCTATCTGGACTGGACTATAAATTACAAAAATGCCTCCAAGGCTGAGAGCAACACATCTCAAAAATATCTCCTGCCTCGATAACTCTCTCATCATAGGTGTTTCTTTCGCTCTTTCTCTCCCTGCCTCTCTGAAATCAATGCAAATATATTTTTAAAAAGCAAACCTCCTGTTTGATTCAGAATCCCACTCCAGAAAAGCCCTTAGAGATTGCTGGTCTGAACCACTGGATTTAAGAGACAAGAACCTCCAGGGAAAGGTTTCCAGGGGCTGCCCAAGGTCCCTGCCAGTCAGCAGGGGCCAAGATCACTGCCGTCTCCAGAGACTCTGGTGCTCCCTCTCTGATGTTACCCTGTTCTGTGCTCGGCTGGCTCCATGGTCCAAGTCAGAGAATCATGGAAAGCAACTTCTGTACTCCATCCTGCCTTACCGGCAGTATCCTCAAGGCTCAAGATGGGGCTATAGCTCAGGGCAGTACCAGGATGAGGTGAGGAAACCGTCCTCTTCCTCCCCACTTCCCATTCAGAAAACCACTAAGACCAGCACAGAGGGAGGGAAAAGTGGAGGCAATTGGCTATAGGTTACCTGGTCAGAGGGTCCAACCTGTAAACCCTGGGTGATAAAGATAACGCCCCCCCCCCCCCGCCCTTGCTCTACGACTACGTTGTTGCTACATTAAGAGAGCCCCTTTCTATGCAATTAATTGCTTCAGCCCTCTGCTGCAGAAAGCCTGCGGGAAATGGGATGCTGGATGTTAGAATGAGAGGGGGTTTACCTACCGCTCTCCGTGCTCCAGATAATACCCACAGTCTAATTTCTCCAACCAGGAAATACATCAGGGGCTTAGGGGACGTCTCCTCTTAAGTTTCATATGGCCTTTAAGTCAAAGGCTATGGGTTCTGCATTACCTGGGGAGTAGCCTGAAGGTAGATGAAGCCGTGTAATTGGAGCCGGCTGGCAAACTCCTGCAGGAGAAAAGAATGCCAGTCCTGGTAGATATGCCACTCCATGTCATTGAGGGAGCCATTTTCAAACAGATTCTTTGCAAAGATATACCTGGTTGGAAATGTAAGCGGGGTGGTGGGAGGGGAGAAGAATGGGAAATGGAATGGGCAAAGGAGAGAAAGAAGCAGAAAAATCAATAACCAACTTGCTCCACGTCTGTTCAAACCAATGAACCCTTTTCAATTTTGAAGAAATCTGAATTTTTAACATATATCCCCCTCCTGCTCAACACTAAGATGGAAAATAGCATTTAGACTTTAGAGGCCCAAATCACAGCTCTCCAGACGAATCCAAGGGAGGAAAGAGGGCCCTGGAAGAGTGTATTTATCATTGGTCGCTAACCACTTTTCCTGCCGGAAACCAGTCAGAACATACGGAAAATGGTGCATGTATACTCAAATGTTTGAGACTTCCTTATTATTACTGTAGCAGCCCCCAAACAAAAGCCAACCTAGCATAAAGCACCCACCACAAGTCATTTAAAGACTGGGGGCTTCTGCGTCTCCAGGCTGCTGAGCCAGCCTGCTGTTTAGCTGAGAAGTGGAGAAGGGGCTGGTCTCCATAGGTGGCATCACCCATGAAGCAGGAGATGCATTTCCTACTAACTGCGGGATTACCAAGGAAGCAGACTTTCCTCCAAAGTACACGAGCTCTTTCCTTGCTTCATCTGCTGCTGAGCCTCCTAGATATAGGAAAGCTAAAGCTAAAAATCAACTAGCTTTGCCCCTTGCTTACTTACTAAAGGAGCATCTGGTGAATAGGAAATCAGAGCCAACCAGAAACCATGGCTTCAGAAGGGTCAATTCTGCTTTCAATCTGAGGCATCTTGATATAAAACACAACTTACATCCTAAACAATGAATTGCAGTTTCTAAGGCAACGCTCAGCAACTGGCCACTTCTGAGAAAATGGAATTCGGAATTCTTGTGTACGAGTGGCTCAGGGAAGCATACACTGCATGGTTGTGTGTTGTGATTAAGAGAATGGGCTGCAGAATCTCATTCCTGAGTCTGATCCTAGCTCCAGATATTCACTAGCTGTGTCACTGTGGGCACATCATCAAACTCTCTCAGCCTGTTTCTTCCTTTGTTTAAAGAGAGAACTGTGTCGCCCTGACCGGTTTGGCTCAGTGGATAGAGCGTCGGCCTGCGGATGCAAGGGTCCTAGGTTCGATTCCGGTCAAGGGCATGTGCCTTGGTTGCAGGCACATACCCAGTAGGGCGTGTGCAGGAGGCAGCTGATCGATGTTTCTTTCTCATCGATGTTTCTAACTCTCTATCCCTCTCCCTTCCTCTCTGTAAAAAAAACAATAAAATATATTTAAAAAAAAAAAAAGAGAGAGAGAACTGTAGATGCCTGGCTGGTGTAGATCAGTGGTTGAGAGTCAGTCCGTGAGCCAGGAGGTCACGGTTTGATTCCTGGTCAGGGTACATGACTAGGTTGTGGGCTTGATCCCCAGTAGGAGGCGTGCAGGGGGCAGCTGATGGATGATTCTCTCTCATCATTGATGTTTCTCTCCCTCTCCCTTCCTCTCTCTGAAACCAAATATGATTTTTAAAATCATATTTTAAAAAGGAGAGAACAGTAGAAACTAACTCACAGAGTTGTGAGGATTGTACGTAACTCACAAGTACTTAGAGGAGTGAACGGCACCTAGTATTCAAGGCGTCTTAACTGTCATTGTAACTACGTCTTTGCACATTACTTCTTCTATGAAGAAACCAATTTGAGAGCTCCAGAGGTCAACTCTTCCAAGCTGGAATTTTAGATAGAGCCGAGCTAAAGGTAAAAAGAGGTGACTTCTGTAACTCAATTTCTGAAAAATCTTTTCCACTTCTTCACAGGTAACATGGAAATTAAGATCTATATAGAGAAACTGACTTTCGGTTAATAAGCCCTATAAAAGGGCCCTCCCCATTCCTGAGGAAGAGCACTTCATTTTTCCAAAGCCAGGGGTGGTGGGGGTGAGGAGAAGGGCCTGGTGCTGAATGCTAAGGGGAGAGAGTACCACAGCTGTCTCAGGGCAGGGGCTGCCAAGAATCAACTTAAGAACCTGCTCTAAAAACACATGCTATTGTTTCTCATAACTCGAACAGAAAAGATTTCAATTTCTTCCTCCCCGACATCCACTCTCCCAAACAACCCGTGTTCCTCCTTTGAAACACACGTAACATGCGATCACACGTGCAGTCTCAGAGCTCCCTGCTGGACTAGATCACTGTGAAGGCAGGGAGGGGTAGTGTTTTGCTTCCTGTTACAGCCCCCAGGCCTGGCCTGGTGTCTGCACCCAGGCGACACTCAATGTATCTGTGCTGAGTGAATGCACACATGAATGAATGTTTAAGAGTGAAAAGGCTCTAAATTACCATCAGGACTAGAATGTGTAATTAGTTATCCTTTCTGTCTCAAAAGAGCTCCTTCTGAAGAAAACATCTAGGATGTGGTAGTTGCTTATAGTGCAATCAATTCTCATCTCTTCCCAGTAAATGGTAAGATCTTGTAGCTTCTGAACAAAATATCTCTTTCTCTTTTTTTAGGATGTTTATTTATTTTTAAAAATCTTTATTGTTGAAAGTATTACACCTGTCCCCCTTTTTCCCCCCATCGACCACTTATTGCCCGCCCCCACCCCCACCCCCCACCCAGGCCTCCACACCCTATTGTCGTATGGCCATGGGTTATGCATATATGCATACAAGTTTTTTGGTTGATCTCTTCCTACCCACCCACCCACTCCTGCCTTCCCTCTGAGATTCCACAGTCTATTCTATGCTTCTGTGTTTCTGGATCTATTTTAAACAAAGTATTTCTATTTCTGAGGGGTCTCTCACATGCCTACCTCACTAAAGGGCTAGAAATGATGGTGAGTACATTTCCAAGTAACCTAGGTGGTTCTATGCAACTCATCTCCTAGTCCAGGAGGCACGGCTTGGGAGAGGAAAATAGGAAGCAGTATACCCAACAGGTGAAAAAAACAACACAAAATCTAGGGCCCAACCATTTGTAATTCACAAATTAAGCTTTTATAAAGAGTGGGCTCTCCCTTGCAGTACACAGCAAGGGAATGCGTAGCCCACAGGGTTTGCTTTACATATCTTGTGTGATTTTAAGTAACATTAAAACAAATCACATCATATTAACAAACATACCCTTATTTTTCCCTCCAGGAGGCTTTACGGAGCTCTAAAAAGTAGAACAAGTTTGTCTAACTTGGAATTAAAGGGTAACCAACAGTGTCTTCAGAAGTGACTGGACAATGACAATGCAGCATTTTCCATTTTGATAACTCAAAGGGGCTTAAGATAGACCATGATGCTTTAAAGTTTAAACCACCATTGCACACCGACACAGGTCATTCAGAGCCTCAGGTCAAAACAAAACAAAGCAAAACAGCAATATCCAGATCAAGGCACCCTCAATTGTCTCCAAATGGCTTAAGTCGTAGCCTGGCCTCGTGGCACAGCCAGGAATGCTGGAGTCTGGATGGACTGCCTCCTCTGGAACAGATGAGCTGAGTCCCCAAGTTAGCTGCTGGCCTTCATTAAAAGTGACTCCACACCTCACTCCCTCAGGTGGTCAGGGCAATGCCCTTCCCGTGACCTGACATAGGCAGTGTATGTCCACTATAGGCTCGGGCCAGCACTATAAGCCCTGTCACATAACAAGGGGTCAAAGAAGGATAAATCTAAAACAGACGTCAATTTCACAGTTGTGCTATTTCTTCTTAGAAATCCTTCCTTGAAGAATAAAAAAAGGATGAATATATCTCTGCCATCATTTTAGAAACACACATTTTTAATTCTGCTTGCTGTCTTCTTCAAAATAAAAACCAACCACTGATTCACTTGGTTTCCTAGAACACACACTGCCTCCTTTTTTTGTTTCCCACACTGCTTCTTAATTGTCCATTCTGTGCCTTTTAACATGCAATGTTCTTATTAGGTATCTACCAGCTGGCCTCTGTGCCAGAAAAGAATAGGAAAAATAATCAGTGGCAATGTGGGAAATTTAGTGCATGTAGCTTATGAAAAATGCAATTTCCTCTCTTGATATATATGACAGCCCTGTGGAACTGTAAGTCTGAACAAATCTATAAAGTGTTGTCTTTAAAAAAGACGATTTTTTAAAGTTTAATGTTCAATGACCAGAGTGGTGCAGAGTCTGAGCAAGAAGAGAAAACATGCAGCGCTGAGCGTGGGGCTCCTGACTGGGGCGGTTTCAGGGTCTTACCTGTCACTGTACACGGACCTCTCAAAGATCTGTACCCCTTTCTTGGCCTGTAAGACTTTCTCAGGGAAGGGCTCCAGCTGTATTTTTAGGCGGCTCATAAAAGAAAATGTCTGGAATGTGTAGGACCATCGTGCTGGCTCCCGGTACATCAAATCCAGCAAGTTTCCGGGATTTAGGGTGCTGAAGGCCTAGAGGGAAATTACAAAAAAAGAGAGAATTTCCTAGAAGGCATGTTTACTTCATGGTGTTTACCTTCTCCCACCACCCCAGCAGGTTTAATAATCAATGCGAGAAGCAATTACAAAGGTTTCCTTTAGTCAATGCTACGTAATTAAAGAAGAGATTTTCCTACTTTATTAGACAAGAATCTGATAGAGGGAGATGACATGTCACGTTCAACATACCAGAGAAGAGCAGAGGAAGGACCACACATAGAATTGAGCCGTACTTACTGATTGGTGGATTTGTGGAGTCTGTCTGAGGGGGAGTTAATAGTCAATAACCATCTAAAACTCTACTGGGAAACAATGTTTTCTATTGTAACACTTTGTTGCCTCCCTTTGGAGCTCCCTTTGTCACTATTTGTTTATAAAACTTCAACCCAGAGAAGAAAGCAAGTGATGGCTTGATGTGAAAATACGACCAACCAAACAGAATCCCCCCCCGCCCCACACACACACACACACACACACACACACGCTACAAGTTTTTAACAAACAAAACCCTCCTTCCTCCTTCATTCTACAGACTTTATGAAGGACCCACTTACTCGGTACATGCAGGTGGCATGTGTGGGACACTCAGGAGCCCTGGATTCTTTCCTGAGCTCTGGCATGACTCAGGGCAAAAGTGAGTTTTGCACAAAGCACTCTGGACCCAAATTCACTCAGTCACCATTAAATGAAGGCCTATGTGAATGAGGCATTACATGAGCTAGGTGCTACAAGGGATATAGAAAACATAACTAAGATTTATTTCCATGTTCACTATGCTATGTTATCTCATTTAATCTTCAGAACAGCTTTATGAGGTAGGTATACTATTATGCCCATTTTCCTGAGGAGAAAATCCACTTGTCCAAGGTCTCATGGTGAGTAAGTACTGAATGAGGTATCAAACCTGACTTCCTCTAACTTCTTCATTCTAATATTTCTCTATATAGGAGCAAGCAAGACATGATTCCCAAGCTCAAGGAGCTCACAATGCAAAAGGAAAGAGGATGACAAGGACATAAAGAGCTAGAATATAAGGCAGAACATGTGATGAAGGGCTGCTCACTTATGGTGGAAGGAATCTGAGAAAGTTTCTGGGGAAAAAAGTGGCATTAAGCTATGTGGAATGATATGTGAATTTTCATAGATGGAGATGGGGATTAAGAAAAGCATTTCAGGTAGAGACAACGATACAAGAGGGGAGAAAAAGTTGGATAACCACAAGTGGTCTAGTTTGGCTTATTATCATCCCTACATTCCAAAAAGGGTCCCAGACCTTCAGAAGGCTTCAGCAGGAGCAATACATGTAGAGCAGAGTGAGTCACAAAATGATCTCCCCTCTTTCCAGTCCCCCAAACCACAACACACACCAGCCTGACAAGCAGTTCCTGGCTAAGAGCTGGAGGTAGAAGCAGGGGAACAAATCTGAATCAACTGGCATCTCTGATGTCACTAGCCGGTGGTGTGGCACAGATCTGAGCCGGCACGGAAGCCCACTGAACGAGTGGGGCGCTGTGCTGACAGACGTATTAGGTTGACTGGGAGGGGGCTATTCCACCAGCGGGCTTTGGGTCACCAAAGGGAAACTGTTCCAGAACAAAAAACTGCACAAAGGCCTATATAATTTCTGAAAGAAACATTTCAGCCACAGAACAAATGCAAACATCATTTCTAACATATAAACAAATAGAGGAATAATCATTGGATATAAAAATATTCAGCAATTCAAAAGGAGAGGATCAATCTGTGTACTCAAGACAAGCAGCCTCTTAGGAGACAGCTGTTGCCAAGAACAGGAAAAAACAGAAGAATCTCATTGAGATTCAAGAGATGGCCACATTGATAAAAACAGGCTGTCATAAAAAAGGGAGCAATGTGAAAAGAACATTCTTAGACTTAGAGGAGAAAAATACAATTTCCAAAACAAAACACCCAGTGAAGACTGCAGTAAACCTGATGACTGAATGTCATAGAGTATCAGCTCAAGAAATTCTCCCTAAAATAAGGGGGGGGGGGCAGAAAATTATGAAGAATGAAAAGACATGCATGAAGGTCAGAAGGACATCTAGTGTATATTGCAATATCGTGGGAGGGTTGGTTTTCTTGTTCTTTCTTTACTCTGAAAAGATGCATCAACATGTAATGCCACCTGTGCTTCATCTCAAGCAATTAATTAAATTGCGAATCATACAACTTTTCAAACAGGGGCTAAAATGATCTGCAAATCCACAGTACCTATAGATCAGACAAAGCTACCCAAGCAAGGAAACAATTTTTCTTCTCATACAGAGTGATGAAATGCAACCCTCAATAACAACAAGAGTCACCTACAGAGAAGACCACTCCTCATGAGATGTGTGTCTCCTGCACATCAAATGTCACCATCACTGAGAATCACTGTCTAATAGAAACCCTTTGTATCTCTAGGTATGTAAGAACAGAAATAAAGTTTAAAATCATGGTACAACTCGGAGTTATAGTCAGAAGTAACTGATCAGATGAAAAAACCTGATCAGTTACCCTAAAAAATTTCTTTAAAAAAACTAAAGAATTGTTTAAATTCTTAAAAAAATTTTAAAGAAATTTTTTGACACTAGATTTTCCACCAGAGAAATCCACTGAGTACCAGAAAAGATTTTACATATACGGGGTGTCCAAATAAATTGTATATACACTTTGAATAATTAATTCCAATGGGTTAAATCTGAAAAGAGAGAAACATCAATTGAGCTATCAGCTATTGTGTACACATTTTTTGGGGACACCTTATAAATATACTAGAGGCCCAGTGCACGGATTCATGCACCAGTGGGGTCCCTTGGTCTGGCCTGCGCCCTCGCAATCTGGGACCCTTTGGGGGATGTTGGATGCCTGGTGCATGAATTCGGCCCGATCCCTGCAGGCCAGGCCGAGGCCCCCACTGGTGCACGAATCCATGTACCGGGCCTCTAGTATGCATATAAGATATTGGTTAATCTCTTCCTGCCTTCCCCTCTCCCCCCTTCACTCTGAGATTCATCAGTCTGTTCCATGTTTCCATGCCTGTGCGTTGAGCGTCTGCCCCCTGGTGGTCAGTGTGCACCATAGCTACTGGTCGAATGGTCACTTAGGCATAAACACACACACACACACACACACACACACACACACACACACTAGAGGCCTGGTGCACAAAAATTTGTGCACTGGGGGGGGGGGGGGGCCCTCAGGCCGGGCTGTGCCCTCTCACAGTCTGGGACCCCTCAGGGGATGACCACCTGCTGGCTTAAGCCTGCTCCCCGGGGGATTGGGCCTAAGATGGAAATTAAACATTCCCTCTGGAAGCCAGGCAGCCCTCGGGGGATGTTCACTTGCCAGCGGGGAGCAGGCCTAAACTGCAGTCAGACATCCTTAGCGCTGCTGAGGAGCCGGGAGTGGCTCCCACCACCACAGCTGTACTGGCAGCCATCAGCCTTGCTTTGTGGCTGAGCAGAGCTCCTCCCATGTGA
>NW_005871234.1:1882709-1966584 GCF_000147115.1 Myotis lucifugus | reverse complement strand
ATGTGAGAGCGCCCTGACCACCAGAGGCAGCTCCTGCATTGAGCGTCTGCCCCCTGGTGGTCAGTGTGTGTCATAGTGACCAGTCATTCCCAGTCCTTCTGCTGTTAGGATCAGTTTGCATATTACCCTTTTACTATATAGGATAGAGGCCTGGTGCACGGGTGGGGGCCAGCTGGTTTGCCCTGAAGGGTGTCCCGGATCAGGGTGGGGGTCCTGCTTGGGTGCCTGGCCAGCCTGGAGGAGGGGCTGAGGGCTGTTTTCAGGCTGGTCACACCCCCTTCAGGGTGGGGGTCCCCACTGGGGTGCCTGGCCAGTCTGGGTGAGGGGCTGAGGGCGTTTTCAGGCTGGAGGGTGACTGAAGCTCCCAACCTCTCCTATTTTTCTTTTTCTTTTTTTTATTCTGGGATTTATTTACCTTCTATGGCTGTCACTGGAACTGAGAGCCAGCTTTAGCTCTGAGGCTCGGCTCCAGCTCTGAGACCTCGGCTGCTGAAAGCAGGTATCTGGGTTTGTTTGGCTTCTATAATTGAAACCCTGCTGCAGCTCCAGCTCTGAGGCCCGGCTGGCTGAAAGCAGGTTTCTGGGGTTTGTTTAGCTTCTGTAATTGCAACATTGTTTCTTGGAGTGCAGCTCAGAGGCTGGTAGCGGCCGGCGGGGAACCTTAGCTTCCTCCATCACTGGAGCAAGCAAGCCTCCTGTTTGCTTCAGCTGCCTGGCTGCTGGCCATCTTGGTTGGCAGTTAATTTGCATATCGCCCTGATTAGCCAATGGGAAGCATGTCGGAGGTACAGTTAATTACCATGTTTGTCTATTATTAGATAGGATATATATATATAATCTTGCATACACACCACACACACACAATACACACACACACACACACACACACACACACACACACACACACCTGGACCTATCCTGGCAAAACGTCAACAATTCATAAAAACAAACAAAAAAATCTAAAAAGAAAGATATTTTTAGACAATCACTCAAAAATTATTCCACCCACATACCTTTTTTAAAAAAACAAAACAAAACTTTCTCTGAAATATATTTAATTAAAACATTAAAACCAATTAAAACATTAATCAAAATAAAGATTTAAGAAATGGGAGGATGTGATAATGAGAAAACAGTGGTCAATGATCAACTGCTAGAGCAGAGTTAAGTATAAAGTAACTATTTTTAATGTGGTTTTAAAGTTTAATGCCAGTTTCTACTGTTAAAAGAGAAATTTCACAACGTAAAAACATTCTGGAGCTCTAAAATTTCAGCTGATTTCAATATACCTGATGGATAGAGCATGGAGAAAACAGTAATAAAAAAGTAGTAGAGCCTAGGCATCTACTAGGTGGCTGAGTGGTTGAGCATTGACCTATGAACCAGGAGATTGTTTGATTCCTCATCAGGGCACATGCCCGGGTTGTGGGCTCGATCCCTAGTAGGGGACATGCAGGAAGCAGCCGATCAATGATTACCTCTCATTATTGATGTTTCTATCTCTCTCCCCCTCTCTGAAATCAATTTAAAAAAATTTTTTTTGAAGTAGTAGAGGTTTAGGTTTTCTTTTCTTTCACGGAGACTCCATTACCATTGATAGGTAGGTTTAAACATGTATATATTTAAAATATAAATGTTCATGGCAGAATAAAAACAGTAAATTTGCAATATAAGTGAAGGGAAGAAAAATGAAAGAAAACTTCAAATATAGCAAAAAAAAAAAAAAAAAAGGAGATGAAAGCACAACATAAGGTGGCGGAAATAAGACATAATCATAATAAAAGAGAAAATTTCCCAGGAAAGGCAAACTCTGAGATTGGGTAAGAACTAAAAATCCTGTTCATAAAAGAAATACCTAAAACAAGAAAAACCTAAATTAAGATGACAAATTGGTTAAAGACAAATGGACAGAAAAATCCACTAAGTAGATGCAAATAAAAAGAAAGATGTGGCAAAATTGTACTAAGAAAAAAGCATTAGCCCGGCTGGGTTGAGTGTCAACCCATGAAACAGGCAATTGCGGTTCAATTCCCACATGCCCAAGTTGTGGGCTCGATCCCCAGTACAGTAGGGGGTGTGCAGGGGATAGCTGGTAATTCTCTCTCATCATTTGATGTTTCTCTCTCTCTGAATCAATAAAAACATTTAAAAAAGAAAAAAGCATTAAATGCCAGAAGAGGTTTTTAAATACTAATAAACCAGTAAAGACTCCACAAAGAAGTCATGAATCTTTTTACATGGAATGATAAAGCATTGAAATATATAAATATAGAGCAAAGACAATTAAAAATATGAGAAATGGACAAAACACAATAAAAGCACAAAGCTTTAAATAATATATTTCTCTCAGAATATAAAAAGTAGATCCCAAAAATGAGAACATGGAGAACAAAACTCGAAATCATCTTTTTTCACATATCTGAAACTGGGATGAATCTTACAATGTTCACTAAATTAAACTTAATAGATATTTTAATCATTCCATAGAAGGGTTATTAAATTCATTGTGTCTTATGATCAATGGCATCTTAGAATTTACAAAATATGTCACATCAAACTCTATACCTTACAGATAATACACATTCTTCTTACAAGTTCATGGCACATTTATGAAAATTGCTCATACATAAAAACTGATCATACATAAACCATAAAGAAAATCTAAGTAATTCCCTCAATTAGAAACTATATAAGCCACATTTTCTAACCATAACAAAATTAGAATAGCAAAAGAATGCTCACACAAAATCTACTCAGAAAATGTAAAATATTTTTAAAATAATTCTTGGACAAAAAATAAGTCAAAACTACAATTATAAACTCTAGAAATTTCAGTTTAAATCTTGTATGTCAAAATCTAGAAGATAGGGCCAAAGTTTATCCCATGAAAATATTTCCAGTTGCAACTGCTTTTATTATTAAAGCAGAAAAAAAGGAAAAGTACACAAACTAATCATTCAAACCAAAGAACTTTAAAAATGCAGGAAATTCTGAGAAAGAAACAAATAAATTTAAAGGTAAAAACAATACTATAAGCCCCTATAGAATTAAAAAATAAAACCCATTAATTAGGTCTTTATAAAACAAGGCAAACACAAAATCTATCAAATCTATCCCTCCCCAAAAATTCAAATAAGCAACATTAGACAAAAGTAATTCTAGATTCAGAAGAGTTTAAAGTATAAAAGAATACATGTACTAATTTTACTGTATTAAATTTGAAAATCTCAATACAAGACAATAGTATGGTGGTTACCAGTATGTTGATTCTTCTAATCCAGGGGTGGGCAACCCCTGGCACGCATGCCAAACATGGCACGCCAGTAACTTTCGCTGGCACGCGAAACCCTCTCTTATAATCTTCCATTTACAATTTTTTCTTAATATCGACTTTATTTTTCAGATAAATTCAGTGTAGGTGCATCTTAGATAAATAAATAATTTTACATAACAAGTTATCTTAAAGACCATAGACATGGATTGACAAGAGAGGGGAAGAGCAATTTCTATGCCTCTGCCTTAACTCTCCCTGCCTTCCTAGATCCGACCAGTGTTGGTTTCATCCACATACGCTTGTGAATCTTTGTTCTCAGTGATGAATTTTGTTAAGTCTCATAACAGGAGTAATCTGACGGATGAAAGTAGTAGTTCGTGCATATCTCTGAAGGTCATGAAACATAAACCTGATGTAAAATCTGTCATCAGTGATGCAGCAGCAAAAGTCCCACTGATAATATCAAACGGAGTCATAAAGTTTTCTGTCGGACTATCAGTGTACATGTATATATTAAAAAATAAATGTACTTTTCATCACCATATGCTGTGTTTTTGTCGCACGAATGAATTTTATTATTTCTTCAAGGTTCTTCACATACGTACACCTTAAGAGATATCACGTAGGCGTAACATGTTCTCAAAAAATTAGGGTTGGCACGCCGAAGAATTTTGAGTCAGAGATTTTGCTGGTTTTGGCACGCACTCACAAAAAGGTTGCCCACCCCTGTTCTAATAAATGAACATGGAATATCTTTCTATTTCATTGTGTCTTTTTCTATCTCTCTTAATACTGCTTAGTAGTTTTCAGTATACTATAGGTCCTTCACATTTTTTTGTTAATTTTATTCCTGGGCATTTTATTCTTTTTGTTGCAATTGCAAAAGGAATTGTTGTTTTCATTTCTTTTCTGAAATTTCATTGTTAGTATATAGGAATGCAGCAGAAATAAAACCACATGTATATGGGCAAATCATTTTTGACAAAGAAGCCATTACAAAAATGTAAAGATCTTGATAAGGAAAAAAACTCCAAGAGGTTTGAATAGGGAATTCCTACAGAATACTGATAAATGGCCAATAAACATAAAAAGATGTTTAGTTTATTGGTGCAAATTGTTATAAAGGAGAAAAGAAAGCCTCGTTAATAAATGGTACTGGAAAAATGGGAAAGCCACGTGCAAAAGAATGAATATAGACTACAGTTTGTCCCCATGTACAAAAATTAATTCAAAATTCATAAAAGACCTAAATGTAAGATCTGAAACAATAAATTACATAGAAGAAAACATAGGTACTAAACTTATGGACCTTGGTCTTAGAGGAGATTTTTTGAATTTGACCCCAAATGCAAGGGAAGTAAAGGCAAAAATAAATGAATGGGACTATATCAAACTATTTCAAAACATTTATTTGCAAATATATATGCACCTCATTGAAGCATTATTCATGGTGGCCAAGACATGGAAACAACCAAGTGTCCTTCAATAGATGATTGGATAAAGAAGATATGGTGCATGTATACAATGGAATACTACTCAGCCATAAGATGAAATACTGCCATTTTCGAAAACATGGATGGACCTTGAGAATATTATGCTAAGTGAAATAAATCAGTCAGAAAAAGCTAAGAGGCATATGATTTTATGCATATGTGGAATATAAAACTCACAGACACAGACAACAGTATGGTAGTTACCGGAGGGAAGCGGGGTGGGGGAGTAGTGTAAAGGGAGCCAAATATATGGTGATGAAGATTATCTTACTTTGGGTGATGGGTACATAATGATATAGATCATGTATCACAGAAATGTACACTTGAAACCTGTATGATCTTATTAACCAATGTAACCCCAATAAATTTAATTAATTAAAATAATAAATAAAAAAGCAATAGGTTAAAAAAGATGATGGGAAAACAGATCCCAGTCACAATAACAACAAAATGTATAACCACTTAGGCATAAACTAAACAAGGATACTACTGGGACAAGTAAATTCTATTTGGAGAAAATTAGATTCCTATAACTTCTGTTTTTGTTTTTTGAAGATCTAATTGGCTTTATTAGCAATCATGAATCAGGCAGCATCCCATGTAACAAGTGGAAGGGCACTCCCTAGACTCGTATAACTTTAAAAATAAACATAAAGAGGAAAACCAAAAAAGCAAGAGTAAGAAATATAGGTGCATTTGTTATAATCTTGGTCTGTGAGAGTTCTTTCTAAACTTTAACATCAAAGGCAGCAACTACGAAGAAAAAGACAGATTTGAGTACATAAAAACTTATAAGTATTATACTTAAAAATACATCACATATAAAGATTTAAAAAATGTCAAACTAGGGAAAGTAGCAGTATATAACAATTAAGATACTTAAGATATGATAAGTTCTTAGGAAAGCCATTATAAAACTGTAAAGATCTCGATAAGGAAAAAAAACAACCCAAAGAGGCTTAAATAGGGAATTCACTAAAGAACAGCTGATAAACATAAAAAGATGTTTAGTTCATTTGTAATCAAAGAAATGTAAAATAAAACAACACACCGTTTTATTGCCACGCTCATTAGCGAAGATGAAAAAGAATAATATCCAGTGTTGCAGAAAGCATGAGGAAACTGATACAACTTTTCTGAAGAAAAATTTTGGAAATTGTAACAAAAGTGTCAACAAGATGGATAATTTTTGTATATCAAAATGAAATTGGTACTTTTCTGACAGGAAATTTTGGAAATTATAACAAAAGTATCAACAAAATGCATAATTTTTGTATATCAAAATTCCAGTTCTAGATTATCCTAAGAAAATACAACGAGGCACAAAATTTAGCTATTAAAAAGAATAAAGATGTAGCTACAAGGCTATTCATCTCTGTAACACTTATAATAGGGAGAAATAATAAAACTAAATATTAAAGAAAGACCAGATAAGTAAATAATAGAATATATTATGCAGTATATGCCACCATTAAAATGACATTACCATGAAAGGAAGACCTTGTATATAGTGATGTGCAGGTGACAATCACAATTTTTGTTTAAAAAGAGTAAATGCATATGTTTTATATATTTATGTAAGTATATGTAAATATATGCATTTTCTCTGTAGAAAAAAATCGAAAAGGACAAAATGTTAATTTTACCTCTGGATAATGGCATTATATGGGAGTATTCATTATCTATTGCTGCATAACAAATTATGCCAAAATTTAGTGGTTTAAACAAAAACATTCATTATCTCAGTTTCTGTGGGCAAGGAATTTGGGACCCAGCTCAGCTGGGTGGTTCTGCCTCAGGGTTTCTCATGAGGTTTAGAATGGATGCTGGCAGAGGCTACAGTCATCTAAGACCTGACTAGGGCTGAAGGATCTACTTCCAAGAAGGTTCACTCAATAAAGCTGTTGTCAGGATTCAGTTCCTTGCTTTGTGGGCCTCTTCACAAGAGGGTATGTGTCATGACATGGTAGCTGGCTGGATGCATCCCCAGAGCCAAAAGTGATTAAGAGAGAACAAGACTAAAGAGACAATGTCTCTTATGGCTTACTGCAGAAATCATACTGTTATTCATGCTACATTCTAGTCATTAGAAACAAGTTATTAAGTCTAGTCCACACTAAAGGAGGGAGTTAAGATTCATGTCTTGAAGGGAAGGGTATCAAACAATGTGTGGACATATTTTTAAATCCCACAATAGGTGACCTGTGGCATACTCAGAAAAAGACACATAATTTATTTTCTAAATGGAAGTTAATTTCACAAACACAAATACACAACACAAAAAGACAATTTAAAAAACAAATATTCTCATTAAGCACAATGTGCCTGCCAAAAAAAAGGTAACACAATCCTTGAGTTGGAATAATGGCACCCAGAACAAGTTCTATGATATTGTAGACCATTTAGATTATATCCAGAATGTCCTGTTCAGCTCTGAGTACCACTCTTAGTAAATTCTCGGTGGAAAACTAACAAACTGGAGCTCATCACCTAGACAAAGTTACTTCAGAATGAGGAATAGTCTGGAAGAAAATGGTATTTGGCTTGAAAGAGACAAGAATTGAAGGGGAGAAAGAGCAGGCAAATCATTGCCTTCAACTATATGAAGGGTTGGCACGTAGAAAAGTTAAAAAGAACTTAAGAGGCAGAACTTGAACCAATGACTCAGAGTCACAGGTATGCAAAGTGGTTCATACAAGAACTTTCTAACAGTTGTTAAAAACCAGTGGATGTTCCCATTGGCTGCAGGGGTCTGTGGCAATTGAGCGTGGTGCTGCCACGCCCTCGCTACCTCTAAGGTTCATGTCCAAACGTCTATTTCCTTACTCACACCGAGTGAGGTGTGAAACCAACGTTATAGCTTTTCCGAAAGCAGTAGACCTAATACAAAGGCCTAAGCCACGAGGCATCAATGAAATGTACAGTGCTTGGCCTAACATAATGGAGCGCCTGGTACACAGTATGTGATTTATACATGTGAGTTATATCTGCATTCATTCAAAATGTGACACGGTGCTCTCTAAGGTCCTTTCCAATTTTTAAGACTTCATAATTAAGTTAAAATCACTATAATTAACTATTAATCCTGATGGTCAGCTTCAGTAATATATTTAAGGGTAGGAATGACAAAATTAATCTTCAAAGCCAGAAGAGCTGGACATGCTTTGGGAACCCACACAGAACAGAAAGCAGTCACTTATGCAGACATGTAAAAACCACAAAAATCAAAGCTACACATATTCAAACAAGTCATATCTTCTCTGGTATGCTTTCTGAAAGGAAGATATTTTAAAAAGGAGACTCAAACTGGGCTACTTCACCTACGCAGAGCAAATTAGATTATTACGATTAGTTACTCACCCATGCCTGCCACCTATGCACAACTGAAAACTTACTTTTTGCGGGCCAGCTGCCTGGACATTCTGCCATGATGCTACAGGTTCTGTAGCTACGTGCCACTCTGAGTACCTTTTCGTGAGTAACTTCACAAAGCTGGACTTTCCCACAGCTGCAATGCAAACAGCATGTATTGGGACACTTCCCAAACCAGGGCTGAAGGAAAAGGCGGCTATTAAATTCTGCCCAATTTAAGGGAACAATTGCCAGTTTTTCTAATTTCAAAATTCAACAGCAGCCTTACAACTGTCAGACTGACAATGGGTCAAGGCCACCCTAACCACAGTCACCACAATATTTTGTTTTTGTTAATCCCCACCTGAGGATATTTTTCCATTGTTTTTTTGGGAGAGTGGAAGAGAGAGGGAAAGACAGAGAGAAACACATCAATTGGTTACCTCCTGCACGGGCCCTAGGCCCAGGCCAGGGAGGAGCCTGCAACCAAGGTATGTGGTACGTGCCCTTGACCGGAATCGAACCTGGGAACCTTTGGTCCACAGGCCAAGGCTCTATCCACTGAGCCAAACCGGCTAGGGCCAGAGTCACCATAATGAATGCAGGCAACAGGGAGGAAAAATACCCCTAACATTTGATTTGAAGTTTTACTGTCCCAATCTCCCAGAAGCAAAAAGTATCTAATAAGAGTTAAAAATGTAACAGACTGTCAAAAGCTGATGAAATCAGCTGTTGTAAAGCTTCAATCACAGTCCTATTTATTCTGTGAAAGTGTAAAAATTGCAAGTTTTCCAGAATAATTTATGACCCTTATTCATTCAACAAATGTGACGAATGCTCAGGACTGTCTGACACTGCGGGTATAATGATAAACACAGGATGGACTTTGCCCTCACAGAGCTTGTATGGAGATAGATACTAAACAAACACTCAAGGAACTAATAACAAAGTGTGTTAAGTGCTAGATAAGAAAAATGCAGGAGGCGCTAATATAGCTCAGGAGGTCAGGGAAGGCTCTGAAAAGCATCTGAGGTAAAACCTGAAAGACAAGGAGTTAGCCAGAACAAGGGTAGGGGACCGGTAACCTAAGCAGAGAGAGCAGCATGGGAAAAGAGAAAGAACTAGGCGTATAGCAAGACAGAAGAGAAGTCTATGTGTGACCTTGAAGAAGCCAGAGCAGTGATAGTGTGATGAAATGAGGGAGAAGTGTGACTCAAGATATGTGTGTGGAGAGGCGAAAGGCAGGCTGGGGCGAGGTCATGTAGGGCCTGGGCCATCGTAAGAAATTTGAATCTATTCTAAAGATAATGGGAAGTCAATGATGATGGGTTTTAAGCAGGGAAATGTCAAATTTCCAGACACCTCTCTGGCCTCAGCTTCCCGTTAGCCATCCTGAGCTCCCTCTGGACCAAACTCCTTACAACTCCAATCATGCCATGTTCTCTGCAGATGTGACCATACATATGCTTTCCCATTTCCTGGTACACTTCCTCCCCTCAGTACTACAACATTCAAATCTTTTCCCATTTACACCAAGGTCCGGCCTGCACCTTCCTGAGCTCCAGAATTCACTGTCTAAGAGCCCTCCAGACATCTTTATTGGATGGCCCACAAACACCTCACAGTCAACATACTACCTAAATGACCTCATCATCTTCACCACCAAACTGACTTCTTTTCTATTCCACACCTCAAGTATGGCAGCACCAACCACTCACTGTCAGAACTTCCTCCTCTGCCCAACCTCAAGGGGACACCTTTTAATTTCCCCCATCTGTCCTTTTCTCTCTATTCCCATCTCCTGCTCAAGACCAGGCTCTCAACATTTCTTGCCTCTCCAACTCTGGCCTTGCCCTCTTCAGTCCATCATTCATACCGTAGCCACAGTGAACACAGAATAACATTGACAGCTCCATGGTGCCTTCATGACAAAACCCAAACCCACAGCATGGCCTGGGAGACACATCATGAAACAGCCCCTGCAGACACCTCTCTGGCCTCAGCTTCCCGTTAGCCATCCTGAGCTCCCTCTGGACCAAACTCCTTACAACTCCAATCATGCCATGTTCTCTGCAGATGTGACCATACATATGCTTTCCCATTTCCTGGAACACTTCCTCCCCTCAGCTGCCTAACTCCAACTCAATCTGCAAGAATCTGCTTAGATTTAACTCCTGTGTGAAGCCTTTCTGGCCCTGACACCCCTAAACTGAATTAGCTAATCCTCCTTTGTGCTTGCCCTGGCATGCTGGGTAAGGCTCCATTACTGACATTGTAATTGCATTTCTCCAGGTAGAAGATGGGGCTCCTCCGGGGCAGGAACCAAAGCCTAGCCTAATGAGCTGATTGAATGAATAAAACACTTTAAACATTATTAATTTTAGCTCCCTCTAAAACCCACATTTGTTAAAAATAAAAAAAACCTTAAGAGTGCTTTTGGAACTTAACCTCCTCTACTGAAGTTGATCTTTCTCAAGTGACTTCTACCCTTAGGAAAAATCCAAATGGAACCCAGAGAAAAGAGGAAGATGCCCTTCTAGTCAATTTTATCAGCCACTCACGGCTACTGACAGGAGCGAAGAGATGTCTCAGCAGAAGAGCCCACACATCCAATGTGACATTTATTACACCCCACTCCACTTCTCTCTGAACACACAGGGCAGGAACAAACACTATGAATCTATGCATTTTGTACAGTCATGCTCCTCTCTCAGCCCCGTCACCACTTTTGCACATTTACTCAGCCTCTGCTCTTCCCACACATCAGTGAATAACCAGTGTCTAAATCCTCTCCCTTACCAAGTCTAAGGTCCCACCTCTTCCATAAGCTCAGGACTTCTCTAACTCACACCAAATTCCTACCACACTGGGGCAGTTGAGTCAAACAAAAAATACATAGATTCCGAAACTACATACTAAACTACTAAATACAACTTTCTGTGCTTGCCATGGAGCACTTAAGAGTGGCAGGAATTACAAATTGGTTGAGTTTGATATTATCAGATACTTGCCTGCCCCGAGTAGCCCCTATTTTAAAATATCTGGCAAAGATGATCAACATTTAGATTGCAAGTTGTTGATTAAATCTGAAACATGGTCTCTGCTATTCAGCTGAAAAGCTATTTTAATTAATATGAAAGATGAAGGTACTTGTTAGCTGGGTGACACTGAGTGATTGTTAGAATTACTTAAATTTTTTTTAAAGTTAAAAACAATTACGTAAGAAACTGCTGTCTATGGAAAGAAAGAGCCCTATGGGCCAGGGAGTGCCAACTTTACCTCCCAGATCAGACACTATTAGTTCATTTAAAAGCAGTCAGACACAAAATAAATAAATAAATTAATTAATAATAATAAAAAAGCAGTCAGGACTTTCAGAAACCGATTCATGCCATTTAAACACACAAAACCCGGAATGCCAACAAATTAGATGTAATGGGAAATACACAGTTCCAATTACTGGAACAATCACAGCAGGGCAACACCTCCACCCTGCGCTCTATTCTCCACTCCAAAGCTTCTGGAAAGCCCATTTAGTAATCAGAAGCTGGTTTCAGCAAAGAAAGACAGGTCCTAAGAGTTGTGCCATCCATGTTGCTGTAGGGCTTGGAGAACCTGGGTCATTTACCACAGGGCACTAGTCCTTAACCTGCATTATAAAGGAACTCGCTGTGCTAGGCACCACCCACTGATATGGAAAAATTAATTTAAAAAAATAATTAAAGGTTACATTTTTATATTAAAACCAGACACAGCATAATTATTTTTAGTGCTGTGATACCTGACACTAATAGTTTCTTCTTCCTGCTTGGGTTTTGATTTTTTTTAAGATAAATGTTTTAAAGTGTTCCCAGGGGCTTCCCAATGGTACTGGCTGGCTCTCCACGGCTACACTGCCCTGCTCCTAGTGACCAGAACCCTTGTGTCTACGGAAAGCCACTCTTCTTCATGCAGCACTGGACCAACTGACAAATTCCTTTCTTTCTTTGGTCTCTATGCAGAGCATCAGCCTTTTATGATATCATTATCATAATTTAGTTATATCCCAGCTTAACTGTTACCATTCAAAATATTTTAATATTACATTTGGGAGGTATCAGATCTCAGTATCAAACCTTTCCTGAGAGTCTTGGATATCCTTGTACTTTATTATATGTGCCATGACTTGAAAAGGGGTGGGAGCTATTTTCTTAGAGTATATTACTTCAACATGTTGATTTTTATTGGCACCAGGATTGTCATTTCACAAGCTGGACCAGAGTTCTATTATTAATGTTCATCTTATTCCTAAGTCATGGTTATTTTCCTCCCACAAATTTTTCTATAAACTACATTGCCTGCTATAACTACATTATGCTAAAATCTAGTAGTAAGATAGTATCTGATGTAATGCCCGAAATATTATATTTTTTAAAATTTCATACAGTTGTATTTCATGGGAGACTCTTAAGTATATCATCACCTCCAAGCATTTTCTTCTCCAAAACAAAACGAAAAACACAGTAAAAAATCCATTTTAAAACTTTCTACCAAAAAGCAAACAATGGCAGTAAATATAAAACCATCTATCTTTAAACAAAAGTTCTTCAAAGAAAATTAAAGCCTTTATTTCAGGAACTTCATTTGATGCTGCATTCATTTACTCAGTCATTCAATCAAGAGATGTAGCTACTAAGTGGTAGGTACTATAACTAAAATGATAACCTAGGCTGAGACCCTGCTCTAAAGGAACTTTATCCATGATCACTATGTAGGTTCTGAGCCTATAGGCATTCTGGGGAAACTTCCAAAAAACCACTCAGCAGGCTTAAAAGAAATTCAGTACATTTTTGCCCTGATTCCTTTTATTTTCATGGTAAACGATGTTTACCATAAAGTTCCTCACAGCTTTCAAAGTACAACCCAAAATCTTCCATTCTGCCTGAGAACCTCACTGATCTGAAATGTCCTCCCCCCCACCCCATTTGCCCACTAGTTGATTCATCCTTTCACTGCTGCCTTCTCCTTGAACTTCTCCAGCTCCTTCACCTCTAGGCAGAGTTAATTACTGCCTGCTCTGGTTTACCAAGATATTACGCTGTAATTATTTGTGACTCATCACTCCAACCAGCTCACTTTTTGAAGACACAGACTCACCTATTCCCTTTACATCCTGAGTATCTAGCCAGGTACAAAGAATGGAGATGGATAGATGGAATGAAGTGAATCATATAAAACAGACTCCAATTTACAATGTATGGAATAAATAGGTCTTCTTTTCCCCTAGGATCCTTTGCCCAATTGTTTATACTCAATAAAAGTTAAAGATGTGCCCTGGCTGGTGGCTCGGTGGTTAGAGCACTGGCCCACACCGAAGGGTCTTGGGTTCAACTCCCAGTCAAGGGCATGGACCTGGGTTGCAGGTTCAATCCCTGCCGGGTCAGGGTACATATGGGAGGCAACCAATCAATGTCTCTCTCACATCAATGTTTTTCTCTCTCTTCCTTTTCCGTTTTCCCTTCCACTATCTCTAAAATCAATGGGGAAAAAAATATCCTTGGGTAAGGATTAACAACAGCAAAAAGTTAAAGATGCATATTGGTGATCTTAAATTACTAATCTTGAATGCCAGAGGAAACATGTTATTAGGAAAGCTTTATGTTCAAGTCTCTAGAATGCAAAAGTGTAAAACACTTCCCTCTTCTCTGGTAGGGTCTCTAAAATCAAAGTAAGAATAGCCTGAGATGACTCACAAATTTCAAATAGCACTCCTTTCTTCAATCTAGGTTTATAGTCATAAAATAACTGATATATTCAATATATCACTTTAGTGATGAATATATTTAAAAAGATACGCTAGCCCTAGCCACTTTGGGTGGATAGAGCATCAGCCTGCAGACCAAAGGATCCCGAGTTTAACTCCAGTTAAGGGCACATACCTTGGTTGCAGGCTCTTCCCTGGCCAGGGCCCTGGTCAGGGCGCATGAAGGAGGCAACCAATCAGTATATTTCTCTCAGATCAATATTTCTCTGTCTTTCCTTCTCTCTTCCACTCTCTCTAAAAATCAATGGAAAAATATCTTCAAGTGAGGATTAATAATAAAAAATTAATAAACAGGCTGGGTAGTTTCTTTTTTAAGGGATTTTAAGTATCAAGCTTTTTACTTTTTCTTTTTCTTTTTTTTTTAAATCCTCACCTGAGGATATGTTTTTATTGATTTTTTAGAGAGAGGAATGGAGGGAGATACAAACAGACAGATACCGGTTTGCTGTACACACCCTGACTAGGAATCGAGCCTGCAACCTTTCAGTGTATGACACAATGCTCTAACCAACTGATCCACCCAGACAGGGCCCAAGCTTTTCCCTGTCAATCACACATGGCATATGGCTTCACAACTCAAACTAGATGCCATTAATTGTTACTTTACTTATCTATTTCCCCTACACATGCTGCTGTCTACACCTGCAGGATCAGAATAACAAGACTTAGAGCAGCAGGCCTGTAAGAAAAGCCACTCGAAAGATATCTAACTTCATTTAAAACAGTTCACCTTGCCCTGTTCAGGTTTCCTGAATGGGTACTTTTTTTCTGATTTGTTTAAAGATGTCACCTGTGATAAAAAACCAAAAAATTATTTGATTTGATTATATGAGCAGTTTAAAATACTTCCTTTGTGGGTACCAATGACTAACTTCCATGTCAGGATTCATGCATCTGGTAAACACTGAATGAGCACAATGGATGAGGCAGGGGATTAGGTGCTCGTGACACAAAGATGAATAAGACACTAAGTGCCAACCCAGGGAAGATGTTGAATGCGCAAACAATCTCAACAGAACTCAAGTGCTACAGCAGTTGTGGGTACAAAATGTTTTGAAAGCACACAGAGGAGGCAGTGACTAATTCTGTCTGGAGAGAGTCATCAGTGTGGGGTGATGGAGAATAATGGGAGATACAACTAGGGAGAGCCGGACTAAAGAACCCTAATCACCTTCTCATTATTCACTTCCCTTGGGCAACTGCATTCACTTCCAAGGCTTCAACAAGCCCCCAGGTCAACAACCTCCATCTATGAAATCTCAGCTCCCATCTCTCTCTTGACTCCAGGCACATATTCTCATCTACCTCAGAACACCTATCTCTGTATGTCTCAGAGGTATCTCATATAAAAGACATCTATCTCTCTTACCTCCCCAGACTTCTTCCTTTATTCCCATCCTCAGTTTTCAGTCAGTGGCCAAATTATAAAACCTCATTGTCATCTTCTATGCCTCCTTAGCTCTCACCTCCAAGCGGCCATCAAGTCCTATCAATCCTACTTCCAAAATCTCTCTCAAACCATCACTTCTCTGTCCCTCCATTCCTTCTGTGCAGGCCTACAACTTTCCTCCCTCCAACTACTATGGTAGCCACAAAATTTATCTTCTCCAAACTGTTTCCATTTATCCATTCAACTGGATGCAAGGCATTGTGGGTACTGCAGCAAACAAGACATGCAAAGAATGTGCCTGACTTCCTATTTGCTCCTTCCAGCCAAATTTCTTTTTTAAATTAATCTGGCCTTGACACATACTAGCTTCAAGTCTTCAGTAGCCTCTCACTACCTAAAGGAGAAACTCCTAGCATGGACCACAAGGCTGTTCAAAAATCTGGCAAATCCTACCCCTCCAACCTCTTGTTCTGCCATCCTCTCACAGGCCCTTTAAACTCCAGGCACATCCAGCTACTTCCCTGTTATTAAAACCTCATGTTTCTTCAGGCTTTGCTTTAGCAAATGTTACTTCCTGTGGCTGGAACACTCTTTCCTCTTCTCCCCCTTGGGGATTCTTACCCCAGAGATTCCAAATTTCCCTGCCCAAACGTGGCACTCATCACATGGTATATAAATCATGTTTAAAAGGCTGCTTCTTCCACTTGGCTGTGAGCTCCTTACAAGACAGGAGCTGTATCACACATGAGTCCACCTTCACTGTAGACATTCAGTGACCTTTGGTTGCATGAAAAAGCAAGGAAGAAGCATAGCAATCTGGAAAGGTTAAGAGGCAAAGGTCAGGAAAATTGGGAAAGGCAGCTCACACCTAACCTGATGGCCTGTGCAAAGTACTTGCTTTGTGAAGTACTTTGTACCTCTCTGGGCTCTAAGGCTAGAGCTTCCTTTGGGGGCATGTTTCTCAAAGTACAAGACAAAACAGCTTTGTACACCATCAGGCAGACAAGCAGGACCCTCCCTTCTCATTCCTCTCAGTGTTTCTGATTTGACCGGAGAAACACACACAGCCATGGTGACTGGCCTCACTTTAAATTCATGACAACTAAGTCCAAGTGGGTCCTTAATGCTTCCCTGAAATTCTACATTTCTCCCTTTTACTCACTCAAGTCAGGACTCATTTAGTTGCCATGCTCCTCATTATTAGAAATCAACTGTGCTCCTAGTTAACACCAAACTTGCTCTTCTTGGTCTATAGATTCCACTCCTTCTTGCTTACTAACATCACTCCAGCAATTCTATCCTCTCTTCTGTTTCACCATTTTTGTCTCTCTCTTTGAGACTATTTCTAATTTCTCTTACAAAAACCAAAAAACAAAAACTGTCTCAAACCGTCTTTCCATTTCAGTTAGCACCCATGTCTTCCCTTTCTAGGAAAACTTCCAGACCATTGCTTACCTCGCTGTCTCCAATTCCTTACCTCCTATGCTCCTTGAACCTGCGCCAATCAGACTTTCACTCTTATTGCTCCCAACAGCTGTTCAAGTTCACCAAAGAGCTCTATTAAAGAGCATTGCACAGTTGATTTTTCTCTCCCCCAAAGAGGTTCTTTAGCTGGATCCCAAGATATCATTCTCTTTTGGTTTTTCAGTGGTCATTCCTTCTCAGTCTATTTTGCTAGTTCCTTCCCCCTCTCCTCAATCTCTTTAACATTTGCCCCAGGGGTTAGTCCTTTCCATCAACATACATAGACTCCTGGCTTTAAATACCATCTACATTTATAACTCCAGTCCAGGGAGACTGCACTCTGGGCTCATACATTCAATTGCCTATTCAACATCTCCACATCTCCACGTAGATATCTAATAACCATATAAAAACTAAAAACAAAATCTTGAAACCATCCCCTGCCGCAAATATGTTCTTCCCATTCTCCCCCATTTAAGAAAATTCAGAACTCCATCTTTCAAGTTACTCAGGTCAAAATGAATGGAGTCATTACTGACCCCTCTCTTTATCTCACTCCACATCTTTTAACAAATCTAGTTAGCTCTACCTTAAAATGTAACTAAAATCCAATCACTTCTCACCCTGGTCCAACTCACCGAAACTCATCACTGCAATAACTTCCTGACACATTCTACCTTCAACATACCTGTCAAAGTGATTTTATAATTTAAGTCAGATCATATCACTTGACTGATCATGAAACCTTCCAATAGTTTCCCATCATGGACTACAAGGCTTATAAACAATCTGGCCATCCCTTACCTTCTAACCTTATCACCTCCCTCTCCCTCTTGCTCACTCCATTCCTGCCACAATGGCTTCCCTCCTGTTCCCTGAATACATTTTCCATCTCAGGGCCTTTGCACTTGGTCTTCTCTCTGCCTGAAAAGTTCTTCTCCCAGTTCTCCACATGGATCACTCCCTCGCCTTCAGGTTTTTGCTCAAATGTCACCTTCCCCTGTCTTGATTACCCTATTTAAAATTGCAACTTCCCTCAATCCCTCATCCCTGAATTTTCTTCATCACACTCATTACTACCTAACATACGGTTTACTTTGCTTAATTTATTTTATTGTCTATCTCTCCCCACTTGAGAGCAGAGATATTTGTTCTGCTCTCTGCTGTAGCCTCAGGGCCAAGAACCCTGTTGGCCTGTGGATCTGGCTCAAAAGGTTATTTGTTGAATGAATAAAATGAGAAATTCTCAGTTTACTGCTAGCATGTCTTTTGACCCTCAACATTGCTAATCCTCTTTGAGAGTTCATCACCTTATCAGGTAAAAGTATAAAGTCAGAATTTAGTAACATTAAAATGTTTTGCTTGCATTTTCTTTTCAATTGCTTTTTATTTAAGACACGGGGTTTCTATTTGTTCTTGTAACAGTTTTTAACTTAATAGATGTTTTTAAGTTTAAAAAGCGAGTCTCTTCTAAGAAAGACATTAATAAATTATATTGGGACTAGCAAAGAAACATGACAAAAATAGTGCAAGTGGTATCTGAATGCCTGAAGTTTAAGAACTCTCTTAGGGTAGAGTAACCAGGTAAAGTAGTTATAGATAAATAATGAATGGTATTTTTAGTGTATGCCCCAAATATTGCATGGCACCCAACGGCACTAAGAAATTACTCATCTGAAATCCTGTTTTAAATGAGCATCCTTTTTCCTCCCCCTAAATCTGGCAACTCTCTTAGGACAAAGAAATCACACCAAGCGCCTTGACGCTTCCATTTAGATTTATCCATAACAAGCTGGTTGAACTCTTGTCCTACCAACAGACTGCGTGGCTTTTATGTCCCTGTGGGCGAGTACTGAGGAATGACGTCCTAAAAACCAGAGAGGGATGGATTCGCAGTGCATTTTGGGAGGGGAATGGTCCTCAGAACTGGCAGCCTCGCTGCACTGACCGGGGGAGAAGGGGGTAGGGAAGGGGTTCCGGGCCCAGCTCCCTTTCACAGCCTCTCAGACACCTGCTTAGCGGAGGCCAAGGCTTGGCAGCCCCTTTCCGGCCCTTACCAATGTTGCCTTCGATGGAGAGCCTTCGGGGCCCGTGCCCCGCGTGCAGGCCCTTGGAGGGGGGCACGCCCTGGAGGGGGCTCTGAGCCATGGAACTGGAGGGAGCTCGCAGCAGCCTTAGAAAGCGCCTGCCTGCGGCCATCCCACCCAGGATTCCGCAACCAGCACTTCCTCCAAGAGCACTTCCGCCAAGAGCACTTCCGCTCCCGGTACTGTCGTCCGCGCACAACAGCGCACCTCTGACGTCAGACCTCTGACGTCAGAGATCGCCCGGCAGGAAGTGGGCGTGGTTGAGCTGACTGAGAGGGTGGAGCCAAAGGGACCGCTCTCTTCTCGCGATGTTTGTCGAGAAGCGTTGTGAGAAAGTCAAGTTCGGTTTTGGGATGCGGGGAAGTTTGCTGATACCAAGGGCGTGATTAACCCCTTTGCATTTGCTCATTGGAAAACAACACTTTATTTTATTTTTTATTTTTTTAAAAATATATTTCATTGATTTTTTACAGAGAGGAAGGGAGAGAGATAGAGAGTTAGAAACATCGACGAGAGAGAAACATCGATCAGCTGCCTCCTGCACATCTCCCACTGGGGATGTGCCCGCAACCCAGGTACATGCCCTTGACCGGGATCGAACCCGGGACCCTTCAGTCCGCAGGCCGACGCTCCATCCACTGAGCCAAACCGGTTTCGGCGGAAAACAACACTTTAAAAGAGACATAACAATTCCAACGCCTTTGCATTTTTGTATAACTTAAAAATAATTTTCATAACAAAAGACAAATCAAAGTAACTGTAATTTTATTATTATTATTATTATTATTATTTAGTAATTGTAATTTTAAACGAGGTTTCTTTTTTCCAGGTGTTTGTGGTCTGGCTTTTATTCTAAAATGGGATGAAACTGGACGTTTTTAAGTAGGAAAATGATGCAATCTAATAATTTACACAAATTAACTTTTTCCCATTCCCTGTAACGCGGCAGCACAATGCTGGCCCTTTATGGAATAAATCAACAAATGAGTTCAACTACATCCCACCTCTTAACTTTGTCTCTTGAATAAATAAACGTTTGCTCAACCGATTGGCGTAGAAGCCAAAAATCCCATTAGGATAAAATGGGTAGAGGCTTGGAAGTGACTGGAACTGGTTTAAACTTGGTAGATTGGGTTCTGTGGGGGAGAACAACTGCGGGGTGGGGGTGGGAGTGGGGGTGAGGGGGTGACGTGCGGTGGGGGCGGGGAAGAGTGATGGGGATTCCGAATGGGATTTGTAAAAGGAAGAGCCGGGTACCGAGGGACTCACACGCTGGTGTATAAAACGCGTCCTGCTGTCGACGGAGAACTGCTTTGCAGGGGAGCGGGGACAGTTCTGAGCTGCTGCTCTGAGTGCGGCCCTGACTGGCTTCGTCCTGCCACCCCCAAACGTCCCAACGACCTCAGATTTATGGTTAGTCAGGGGGTGCTTCCACCTTCTGCGCTTTAACCTCGAGAGTCAACAGGCAACACCGCATTCAGGCAGCACTCTTGGAGGTGGAAGCTTTTAGGAAGCAGAGACCTGCTTGCAAGGGGGTGGGGAGGGTGGATGCCTGGGACACCTGTCTTGAGGCTGTTTTCATAGCAAGCACAAGCCCTTTTTCCTCTATTGATGTTTATATAATAGTTGAAGTGACGTTTGTATATTAAACATTTTTTAAAAATAGATTGTACATTTATTTAGGATAACCTGGGTGGAGTACTAATGAATATTGGAACAGCTAAAGTCTGATTCATCCCCACTCCCACAGCCACCTCTGTGTCAAATTATTACTTGCCCTGGCCAGTTTTGCTCAGTGGATAGAGCATTAGCCTGTGGATTGAAGGGCCCCAGGTTCTATTCAAGTCAAGGGCATGTACCTTGGTTGCAGGCTCAATGCAGGCTGGATCCCCTGGCCCTGGTCCGGGCATGTGCAGGAGACAACCAACCCATGTGTCTCTCACATCGATGTTTTTCTCTGTCTCTTCCCTTCCCTTCCACTCTCTAAAAATCAATAAAAAAAAATATCCTCGGGTGAGGATTATAAAAAAAAAAATAATAAATTACATTTCTTTGTCTAAGTGAACTCAGATTGGGAAAATATTCATCCAACAATGTTTGAGAGGGCCCGTGAGGTCTCGCTGCTTCATTGCCCTCAGAGTCTCTGTGAAGGCTAAAGGAGGAAGTTGTCAGCAGATTTATGTGCAGACAGGCAACTGACCTGCCCCTAAAAGTTGAAGCTCCTAAAAGTTATTATTTTAACAAAACGTTAGTGAAGTATAGTATGTAGTGAAGAAAAGAGCATGTATTGTAAGTTTACAGTTTAATGAAAATTTTCACAAAACTGAATATATCCTTGTTACTAGACTCAGATAAAGAAAGAGCGCATTACCAGCATCCCCAGAATCCATTTCTCATGCCAGTTACTACTCCCCCAAGGAAAACAATAGCCTGAGTTCTAACAGCAGACTTTAGTTTTGCCTGTTCTATATATAAATGAAATTATTTAGTAAGTACTAATTTCCTTCAACATAATATCTGTGAGATTGTAGCTGTAGTTCATTCGTTCTCAGTGCTGTGCAGTATTTCACTATCTCACTCCACCACAATGTATTTTATCCATTTTATTACTGATGGACATTTGAGAATTTCTAGAGTAGGGCTATTATGAATAGCATTACTATGAATGTTCTTGAATATGTGTTTTAGTAAAGTTAATTATGCAGTTCTCTTGGGTAGATACTTATGATACCAACTGCTATGTGATAGGCTATTTGCGTGTTCCGTTTTAGTAAATATTCCTAAATAATAAATAGGTACACAGTGTTTGACTGTACCTGTCGACACTGCCACCAGCAATAAGTGAGCACACACCCTGGTTATTCCACATTCTTACCAACAGTTGGTATTTTCGTGTGTGTTTTTTTCATTCTGTTGAATGTAATGGTGTCTTATTATAGTTTTACTTTGCATTTTCCTGATGACTAATGAAGTAAAACACCTTTTCATATGTTTATTTTAGAAACCTCTGTTGTGAAGGACCTGTTTAAGTTTTCTATGCCCATTTTTCTAATGGCTGTCTTTTACTTATTGTTATTGTTCATTATATATGTTGCATATGAGTCCTTTGTGAATATTTTCTCTCTGTTTCTTGCTCCTAAAAGCTCTCAGTTTTTTTATGTATAGTGTAATGTAAGAAACAAAAATGTCTTTTGCCTAAATTGCCTGTCAGTTATCTCAATTCTAGTGATGACTCTTCTATCCCCTTTATTTCTTTATGCTTGCTTTATTCTGTTATACCATGCATGAAAATTCAATATCTTTCTGGTCTTAATTCCAAATTCCCAGAAAAAAGGATCTGATGGGCCCAGCTGTGCCCAAAGATAGGGTCTCAGAGAACAAACATGAGTATTAGGTCCCCACCCTTGTGCACGAGGAAGGCCTATTAAAGGGATCGTTGTGAGCAAGGTCAACATCTAAAAAAGGTGATGATCAGTTCCTCCTAGAAGAGGTAAACAGGGGGTTTTCATCCCACCTTAGGTGTTGGCCAGAGACAGAAAGTAGTGGCATTTTGGTGAGCAGAATTATGTCCCAGTTGCCTGGAGGGATGAGGCCACTTTTTGCTCCTGGGTGATTGTCAGGTATCTGCTGGAGTTTATGAGTAAGAGTTCACTGCCCTACATAAACTCTAGCCACTCAGTATCCATTCCGTCATTCAATATTTACTGAGCATCTACTATGCACCATTCACTCTGCTTAGTCCTTGGGGTGCATTTCTGAAGGCATTACTATTTTCAAATGCTTTTTAAGTGCTATTGTGACAAATAAAATACTGACTCATATTACAAAAAGGCTTATGCAGCCATTAAAAATGGGGAGATAAATACACACAAATGTGACCCTGACTTTCTTCTTCTGCTTGGACATCCTGTCAGTTACATTCTTTCTACATCAAGGACATCTTGATGTGCTGGACTATGCTGACTCAAGTTGGTGAAGCTGGGAAGTACGCTCCTGGAATCCCCTCCTGACGGGGCTGTGAGTTAGAGTTGGCCAAAAGAGGACCTAGTGTGAGATTTGAAAAGCAATGGAAGCCTCAGCAACTCCTCTTGGGAGTTCTCCATAGTCAGATACTGTGACAGACAGATGTGCCCACAGATAGATACTAGCTAGTCCTCAAGGCTGCTGTGATTCCTCTGCAATTATCCCACAATTCCTTCTAGACCTTCTCTTCCTCAGCTTCTCCCACCTTTGGGTAGTCTCATTCCTAATAACTTCCTTCTTTCTGCAATGCGAATGGTGGCTCTGCTCCTCTGAGTGAACTCTGACTGATACACCTCATCACAGAGGGAGGCATATAGGGGGGTTTGGATTCAGACAGCCAGGGGAGAGGATTAAGAAAGCTAATCCATAGGCAGCTTTTAACACAAGGCATGTCACACAGCCACCCCCCAATAGGCAATGCCCTCAGTGCCTGGGACATAACTTCTATTTATCCTTGGTTGACTTCCTATTGGATTTCCACTCTCCTCAAGCCATTGTAATCAACCCACTGAAGAATTCTAGGACAGCACTTCTTAAAGTGGGGCAAGACTGGATGGGGAGGGAAGGGAATGATCAATTGGCCTTCCCTTCTTCCCCCATATGGAGACTCCAGCGTTGCCGTCTCTAGCAGGGAGTGTCAGTACTCCACATCTCCATGGGTCCCTGGCTGCGTGCATGTGCCCTCTAACCTCCTCCCTGTGATTTCTCTCCCAACAACCAGTGCTTGTGGCTTTTCTTTGCAGGACTGCCCTCAGCCTACTGGAGCCCTTTCCCTTCACAAGAGGAAAGCCTGGGACTTTATGTCCAGGGTGCGCCTACCCTGACAGGTGACTGTGAAAGCCCAGCTCATTGCCTGCAGTCAGGCTTAGATCCAGAGCTGTCTGGGGACCAGGCCAAAGCTATGCCTCAGAGGTCCCCTGCTTGGCTTCCTCCCCTTTCCTGTCCTGCCTCTTCCATCTGCTCAAGGGTTTCCCCTGCAAGCACTTCCTTAATAAATTATTTGCATGTGAGTCCTTATTTTAGGTTCTGCTTCTGGGAAACCCTAAGACATAAATCCTCTAGGGGGATTTTGAAAACATGGTTCTCCACCTCACCTCCAGAGGGCAAGTGCAGAGATGGTGGAGGAGGCATGTCTGAATTGAGGTCCCTGCACTTCTAATGGGGTCCAGTGTCTCCAAACAGGTATTTCTGGGAAGCTCGTGGGCCAGGTGAGATCTGCTCAGGAGCATCAGGCGTGGGGCTGGGATAGGTGGGGAGAGGGAAGTGTACACCCGGCAGAACTGAGGCTCTCGTTCTGCCATTAACTAGCTGGGTGATAGAGTTAACTAGTAAACTAGTTATAAAATGGGAATGATACTAGTACCTGCCTCATAGGGCTGTGGTGAGGGTTAAATGAGGAAATCCATGTAAAGCTAGCTCTTAAACTAGTGCCTAGCATATTGTAAACACTCAATCTATGTTAGCCATTATCCTTATCCCTTATTTTCTCATAGTACTTTATGGGTGCTTCTGTTTCACCTCAAATCATTATCTTATATGTTTGTGTCTGTCTCCCACTTTCTGCAATGAAACCCTGATGGGTAGGAATCATCTTTGTGGGGTATATAAACTTCATGTGGCCTTACCCAGAAATTGTAGATTTATTTACCAAAAATTCAGTAAATACTTGTGAAATTAAATAGAATTGACCGAGGGAGTGGGGAGCAAATGAGAGAGTGAGAACACGAGAGAAAGAAAGAGAGAGAGAGAGAGAGAGAGAGAGAGAGAGAGAGAGCGCACTACTTTCTTGATTAGTAGTTTGGGGCAAAATACAACCTAACCCTCAATGGCAAAAGATCTCACAGAGATTTTAAGCCCACTATAAACTTTCTTCACTTCAATTCAAATAACATTGTGTTTTTGGTCACATTATGTCACATCCTATAAGCCTGTATTTCTCTGCTCTTGTTCTCTGTGCATCACCCTTGGGTACAAGGACTCACATTTCTGAAAGCCCTTGTTTCTTACCCGCCCCCAACAAGTCATCCAGCCCTCATTCTTACTCATGTTCAAGGAAAAGGAATCAGAGTGGTGTAGCAGGAGTACTAACGCTAGAGTCAGCTACATTTGGATTTTAATCTTGGTTCTGATGATCTTCAACAAGTCCTGAACTTCTCTGAGCCTCCGTTTCTTCATCTGTAATATGGAGGCAATAATAGTACCTATCTCACAGGGTTATGTGTGAATTAGAAGAAAACGTGAAAAGCCCTCCCACGGTGTGCGGGGTTGGAGGGGGCGGGGAAAGAGCTCCACACAGAGAAATCAGGCTTGCAGGTTTTAATGGTTCATGATTTGTAACAGCAGTCTCAAGGAGATCCCCAGAGAATCTGCTCTGACTTTAGAAGCATTTCCTGTGGACAATGGAGGGCCCTGCCTCATCATACTCCGGCTTGCTGATCCACATCTGCTGGAAGGTGGAGAGAGAAGCCAGGATGGAGCCTCCGATCCAGACGGAGTACTTCCGCTCCGGGGGAGCAATGATCTGCAAAGAGCAAACGTGATGAATCACGATCAGTCCCCCAGGGAAAGAGGAAGGTGGTCCCAGAATCAGCTCATCGAACTGCCAGGCCGCCCCAGAAAAGGACTGCCTCCATGGTCAAAAAAGAAACAAGGGTAAACCTCGTGGTTGATTGGATTATTGCTCAAATCTTCACTCCCACCCCTCCAAAGGAAGATTGTACTCTTCCACCATGTGACTTCGTGCTCGGCGCTGTATTTGCTTTGGTCAGTGAAATGTCAGCAGACATGGATCTTGAAATGTTCTTCAGGCATGCACAGGCATACTCTCTTGTGCCTCTGCCATCTTCATGAAAAAAAAAAGTCCCCAAGGAGTTGCTGGCCCTTCAGCCCAAGTCCCAGAGTGAGTGAGAGATATAGACCTGACCTGAGCTGGCTGGACCTACAGAGCTGCCTCGCCAAGCCTGACCTAGATCTGCTGACTCCAAACTGACCTGCAGATGCATGAGCAATAGATGCTAATGGTTATGTGCCCTGTGATTTCATAGTTGCTTGTTACTCAGCAACAGCTGACCAATACCAACATCTACAGGGGCAGTACTGTTCTGTTCTTTCCTGGAATTGAATGCATGAGCAGCTTCCTCCATTTCTGAGTATGAGCCTGTCTACGCAGACCCTTAAACTTCATCTGTCAACAGCCACTTGTACGTGAGACGTTCTTAAATTCATACATTGTTCATTCTTGTCACTGAGCTTAGCCTTTAGAAACTGGTTGTCCTGGCAAACAACTTTGAACTCCACCTCAAAGTAGATTTAGAAGGACTGCAATTCTTCAACCAATTTCTCAGAATCTGAAGGGTCTAAGAATTCAGTGCTAGAACAAACTAAAAACTAAATTGATTTTTTTTTGTCTCCTTAAAACCTCTCTACAGATTTCTTTTTTTTTTTTTTTAAATATATTTTATTGATTTTTTACAGAGAGGAAGGGAGAGAGATAGAGAGTTAGAAACATCGATGAGAGAGAAACATCGATCAGCTGCCTCCTGCACATCTCCTACTGGGGATGTGCCCGCAACCCAGGCACATGCCCTCGACCGGAATCGAACCTGGGACCCTCCAGTCCGCAGGCCGACGCTCCATCCACTGAGCCAAACCGGTTCCGGCCTCTCTACAGATTTCTTACATTACAGAGATCATAGAATTGGGGAATAAGAATGATCTTTAGAAGTTATCTTATTCAGGCAGAAAAAAGTCACCCCATCTCTCCTTGAGTAGATACCCCAAGGACTGGCAGAACCACTAAGAAGGTAGCGAATTTTATTGCTGGGCCGTTCTGGTTGTGAGAAAACTCGGGGCTGTCTTGGGTTTGAGGTCCTCAAGCTCAGCCCCACCCCCACCCACGTCTCTTCTTCCATCTCCTTGAGGCTTGCTGCCTCTCCCCCAATTCCTCTACACAAATCCTGCTGTCCAACTTGTCTGGGATGTTCACACGTGCACACACACCCCTGAGCACCTTTGCTCATCCTATTTCCCCTCCCTGGAGTGCCCTTTCCCCACCTCTTGCCTTATTTAAGTTTCCTTTCATGGATTATGTCCACTAATTAGATCCTAGGCCCCTTGAAGGCTGGCACATATTGTTAAACTCAGGGCAGGGGCTCACAAATGGGGACATGCATCAAATCACTGGTGCTCGTTTATCACTGTAGGTGGTGGGACTACCTCAGACCTGATGAACTAGAATCTGGGGGTGAGGCTGGGTGTGGCATCCTGACACAGGGTCCTGGTAAAAAGCCCCACGTGGCAGGCCTCAGTAATGTGGCTGTTCCAGTGGCTCCAGCTGAGAAGGGACCACAGGTTGTCACCTGTTTTCTGTTGTCCTACTTTGCTTCCCTGTGCTGAACACCATCTGCTTGGTAGAAGGAAGGTCTGGGCAGCCTTCCTTTGTGAAGAAGGTTCTTAGAATACTGACATAGAGAATATACTTCCTCAGATCAGGCCTACTCCCCAGAGACCAACTTTATTGTGAGACTTTGTAACTTTCAACCTATTTGTTATCTCTATTCTGTTCCCAACTCCTTCTAAACCCATTAGCACCAAAGTTCCTAGAAGCCCTCAAAAAAGGACTGTATTATTGACTGCTCGGGACCAGAGTGGGGAAAAGACAAGTGGGCTCCCATCCTGCCGAGGCCAAAGAAGTGAGAAGCCCCGGTAAGAAGCAGTGTGGGGAGGGTTATGGCCAAGTTGGGAGAAACGGACTATCCAGGAATCAAGGAATGTCCCCGCGAGTTCGAACCAGCAGCCTGCCCCATGGCCAAACTTTCTTTTTAAAACTTTCACCCTCCTTTGGGGTAACACCCAACTCCTTTTTAAAGTTTCTTCCCTTCTATTTCCCTCCTCTTTTATTTTTTTATATCCCTCCGCTTGATTTCTTCCTCAACCAGCTCAATATTCTCTTCATTCCAAATTCTTTCACCCCCTTCTCATACGACATCATGTGATTATGTTTGAGAGCTCATGCGGAAAGTGTCTCCAACTCATCAGTGCCCAAGGGACATAATCCCCCGAGATGAAATTTGTCCCAGACCAGGATGATGCTGAACCCAGGAGGCCACTGAGCTACAGGCCTGGCAACTGGACTCTGAGCATCTCCCAGGTAGACAGGTCATTGTACTAAGAACGGGATGGAAGGAATTGGGAGAAGACCCACCTTGATCTTCATGGTACTGGGAGCCAGGGCTGTAATCTCCTTCTGCATCCTGTCAGCAATGCCGGGGTACATGGTGGTACCCCCAGAGAGGACATTGTTGGCATATAAGTCCTTGCGGATGTCGATGTCACACTTCATGATGGAATTGTAGGTTGTTTCATGAATCCCGGCAGACTCCATGCCTAGTAGAGATCACGGTCTCTAGTTAACATCCATCACTCATAAACACCCTCACTTTCAGCTCCTCAAGTGACCCCCTTCTGTGGTTGCAATTAATGGTAGTTCAGGTCCTTATTTACCTCCCAAATGTATTAAGATCAGACCCTCTAACTAGTCATCACCCTGCCTTTAGTTTCCCTCTGTTTGATGGATCTTTCACATTGTTGCCTGAGGTATATTTTCAAAGGAACGCTTTCATTGCATCATCTTTTTTCACAGCTTTATTGAGATATAATTCACTTGTCATTATATTTACCCTTTTTAAAGTGTGCTATTTAGTAGTTTCTAGTATAATCACAGAGTTGTGCAACTACTGCCACAATGTAATTTTAGAACATTTTTAACACCTTCCCCCCACCCCCCACCAAAAGAAACCCCATACCCATTAGCAGACAGATACTCCCCATTTTCCCTTTTACCCTTCCCCAGTTCTAGGCAGCCACTAATTTACTCCCTGTCTCTATAGATTTCCCATATCATATAAATGGACTCATACACTATATGACCTTTTGTGTCTGGCTTGTTTCACTTATCATGTTTTCAAGTGCATCCATGTTACAGCTTGTGTCAGTACTTTATTCTCTTTTATATTCCATTGTGTACATATACCCATCATATCAGCTTTGATAGCCCTCCGTTGCCCACAGGTTGACATTTAGCTAACTTAGCCTGGCACAGGGATCTTCCTACATGCCACACCAGCTCACGCCTACCTTCCTGGCCTCCCACCTCTAGTCTTTTGTCCTTATGATATAATTTCACATAGTAGATAGAAGAATCTTCCTAAAATACAAACCTGCCCTTGCTACTGCTGCCTAAAAACTTTCAGGAGATCTCCATTGCTGATATGATTAACCCCCACATTCTTAATGTGGTCCAGCCATTCTCTCCATTCTCCCCTGTGTGAAAACATACAACAGGCATGCATACACACATGCGCACACGCACACACACACACACACAGAATTCTTCCATCATGTCCCAAATAGAACATGACCTTTCACACATCCATGCCTTTGCACAAACCACACAATTGGTATTGTATGTCATTCCCTATTCTGCACTCCTTCCATCCCTGGATACCATAAAATGATACTCTTTCTTCAAGGTTCTGTCCAAATACTCACCTTCTCTAAGAAGTCTTCCCTGGTTTCTTAGGCCTATAGCATTCTGTCCAGTTTGCTATCTACCACTACACTGTATATCAACATTTGCTTACAGGCCCACCTCTTCTTATACACTCCTCAGCAAAGAGTTGTCCTTGTGTCATTCTTTCATTTAATCCTTGTTACAACCCTACTTAGTAGGTCCTATCATTATTTCCACTTTACAGATAAGGTTACTGAAGTTTGAAGATGGTAACATGTCCAAGGTTAAAACCAGGTCTGCCCCAAGCCCATCCTGTTTACTACTATAAATTTCAACCTCATGACCTAAATGCTGAGCGGTCCAAGAAGTGTTTTGTTTATTAACCTCATTCTTAGTTCCATATTATGTTCCCTCTCCTGCTTTGCCTTTATCTTGATTTCCTTTTATTATAAAATTAGATTTTACCTCGCTGTATTGTTTATGTATTTTGGGCACTTCCTGGAAAAATATGGGCTATGTATAAACAATAAACAAAGAGTGCGTGACTCCTGGTGTTTCTCTTTCCATCCCACGCCCACCCCTCCACCCTGCCCTCCTGATTGGCAGGGACTGTGGGCAGTGCCTCACCGATGAAGGAAGGCTGGAAGAGGGTCTCAGGGCAGCGGAAGCGCTCATTGCCAATGGTGATGACCTGCCCATCAGGCAGCTCGTAGCTCTTCTCCAGGGAGGAGGAGGAGGCGGCCGTGGCCATCTCATTCTCAAAATCTAGGGCCACGTAGCACAGCTTCTCCTTGATGTCTCTCACGATTTCTCGCTCAGCTGGAAGCAGAAATGACAGAAAGTAGGTACTCAGCTCTGTTAGTTGGGTTGTCCCATTTTGATCTCTATGAACACCTTCTTACTTCTGCTTTGGATTCAGTCTTAGGAGGAAAGTTAATTTTTTTATTCCTCTTCCTAAAGTGGGAGTTCAAAGTCTTGATTCCCAAGCAAAATGTTGCATGGGCTTTTCACCTTGCTGGCTTCGCTCTGCCCTGACAGCCCTGCAGGCCTTCCTGAGGGCCTTGCAGGACACACCTCTGGTCTAGATGTAGGCTTATACGTTGTGATCTTACAGAATCTAGGAAGGCCCCTACCTAAATACTCTCTTTCCCAGGGTGGCCCCTGAGGCATGATATCTTCCCCTTAGATATTCAGACCTTATTTGTTCCAGATGAACTATAAGTGTCCCTAGTTAATGACATGCATCTCCAGATCTTACTACCATTCAGCATTACTGAAAACGAGCCCTGGTCCTGGTGTGGACATGGACAGAGGTAGCAGGTTCCTGGGAAGAAGGGGTGCTGTGAAAGGGCACTTAAGGGGGGCTCAGGGAGTGCTGCTTAGGATAAGTAGGTCTAAGTGTTGTTTCCCTCCCCAGGGTGTACTGGTTGGGAACCTTTCTCTTAAATAAGGTTGCCTTAATTATCTATCTGGTCTTGTCCAGAGGCCCAGCCTCTGGCTACGTAGAGCCTCCCTATCTACCCCAAGATAGTTAGAGGACACATAGCCACAGACTTCTCACCAGGCCTGGGAACTTCTGGTCCTAGATCAGATTTGGTTTTGAGCTGAGCTCAGAATCAGGAAAGGGGCTGGATACCTGTGGTCACAAAGGAATAGCCTCTCTCTGTGAGGATCTTCATGAGGTAGTCCGTGAGGTCGCGGCCCGCCAGGTCAAGGCGCATGATGGCGTGAGGCAGTGCGTAGCCCTCATAGATGGGGACATTGTGGGTGACGCCATCCCCTGAATCCAGGACGATGCCTATAGACAGAGGGGATAGGACCTGTTAAAACTTTTCTTGTCTTTCATCTGTCTCTTTCTGGGACCATTTACCCATCATTTTCAACGACCATGTTTTTCTTTAGTAGCTGAGAAAATTCACCCACCATAAGAACAATCAATCATATTTTTGTGTGCACATCAATTTATTCTCCCAAATGAGACTATAGCCTATGGAAAGCAAGTAGAAGGTCTCCTCTTCTTGTATTCCTTGAAACACTTTTATGACAATGCACACTTGTCAATTTGCATCTAGACTGCACACTCTTTAATGGAGACTGGGTAATTTGTACATCTTTCAGGCATCAAACTAACACATATGCACAAGTAATTAGCATCTTAGATCTCATAGAAACTATAAAAACCATTTGAAAAAAATAAAATTCTCTACTAATAAAATTTTTTAGCAAACCATGAAGAGAAATAAGCTTTCTCAGCATAAGTAATCTCACTTGATCCTACAGCCACATCATAATTGATGGGGCAACCTTATAATAGCATTATTTTATTATTATTTACTATTATCCTGGGTGCTTTAGCCAATGCAATAAGACACAAAATGGAAATAAGAGGTATTATTATAAAAAAGAAACAAAATTGTCATTATTTGAAGATGATGTGGTTGTATACTTAGAAGAGAATCGACTGAAAAATGATTAGAGCAAATAAGATGGTTTAGTAAGGGCCAGAAGTAAAATAAATGTCCAGGGATCAATAGCTTACTCTTATACAAGATGCTCATCACAGCATCTCTTATATTAAACAAGAAAAATTAGAGACAATGTAAAGGCCCAGCAATAGACAAATGATAAAATAAGTAAATAAATAATGGAGTCATCATACATGGCTTCCAGGTAGCCATTAGACATGATGCCTACAACAAAATCAAGTGCAAAGCACAGGGTACAAAACTGTATATACCCGTACTTCCCTATTACTGTCCTTATCACCTGTAGTGAAATTATCGCTTACTCCGTCTCTTCCCCACTAGACTGTTAGCTCCACAACAGCAGGATCTGCCTTGTTTGTCAGTGGTGCAATGTTTGCACATGGTAGGCAGGATTGGAAAATATCTGATGATGCATGAATGAATGAATGAATGAATGAATGAACATATCCATGAATACATGAATGAATATTAGTAAGGAAAAAAAACCAACCCAACCAAACAAAAGACCACCGAAAAGAATACATGAGTGAACGTGTGAATGATATTCAAGCTGTCAAGTCCCTATTAAAAACTGTTTTATTTTTAAGCCCTCCTCTGTTTCCCTGAGCACCTTTCTACACCAAGGATACTTGCATATCCGCCATCACGGTTTTTGCTATTTCTGCTTCATGAGCAGAAACATCCCAGTATTGTTGGGAAGTGTGTATACGCTCTCAGGCTGACTGCTGTGAGGAAGGGCCCTTGCTGGGTGTACCGGTCACGGTTGTTCACTGAACCCTTTCCATCTGTACTGGGCACACTCCCCTCCACATGGGCTTCCGGTCTGTTAGCCCCAGGCAAGGTTTCCCCTGGATTTTGGCTGTCGCTTCGACTCTTCTGAGCAGGAACCTCTATCCCTTCCTCCCTCTAGAGCAGTAGTTCTCAACCTTCTGGCCCTTTACATACAGTTCCTCATGTTGTGACCCAACCATAAAATTATTTTCGTTGCTACTTCATAACTGTAATGTTGCTACTGTTATGAATCGTCATGTAAATATCTGATATGCAGGATGGTCTCAGGCGACCCCTGTGAAAGGGTCGTTCGACCGCCAAAGGGGTCACGACCCACAGGTTGAGGACCACTGCTCTAAAGTCAGAAAGGGCGCCATTACAATCAGGGCGACTCACCTGTTGTGCGGCCAGAGGCATAGAGGGAGAGCACAGCTTGAATGGCGACGTACATGGCAGGGACATTGAAGGTTTCAAACATGATCTGAAAGGACAATGCAGAATTAGACATGGTCTGGCAGAAATCACGGCACCTCTGGGCCCAAAGAATGGTTTGGAATCTTTTTTAAGGGCAGGAAATATGCCTATTTACCCTACTCCCACCTCCCATAGGGCCTGGCAGGGACTATGCACAGGGCAGGCTCTCAAAGAATTCCGTTGCCCTGATGTGTGAATGGGAGAAAGGATCATGTGTAGCATCCATTCTTGTGCCAGTGCTCAGGTCTGGCTGGCCTCTTACCTGAGTCATCTTCTCCCTGTTGGCCTTGGGATTTAGGGGTGCCTCCGTGAGCAGGGTGGGGTGCTCTTCAGGTGCTACCCGCAGCTCATTGTAGAAGGAGTGGTGCCAGATCTGTTTGGGACAAAAGTCAGATGAGTCCAGCAGACTCCCAGTGGACTGGAAAACTGCAACTGATATGCTGTGCTGAGGGAGTATGGCTCTGTGTTCTTGGATCTGGAGAGAACGGTCAGCCCTGGGAAGTTCTGATTGAAATTTAGAGGTTATATTGCTTCTCAACAGGACTCAGATCTGGGGCCATTATACTTAGCATGTCGATTATGTCCGTCTGAACGCCTTTCTCTCCCCTGCTTTGTGCCCTGGGGGGCCAGGTCCACTGCATCTCTGTGTTCCTTGCTTTCTGGCTTCTGCCTCTGTTTGGCTTATAGAAGATACCAGCAAGAGGTTGGAGAGGGAAGGAGTGTGTTGCTCCCGGGTACAGTGTGGCCTTTCATGAGCACAGCTCCTGTTGAGTGGCCCCTCTTTCAGGGCTCCAGCTCTCACGAAGTTTTACTGGCCTTGCCCTCCCTACGCGCCTCCTACCCCCCTCACCCCTAGCATTAGGGGAGAAAGAGCTTCCCTCTGTTGCTAGTAACTTGGGTGCCTCAACATCCCTTGCTGGTTCCCTTTCTGTGCACATCTCTGTAAGCAGCCCTTCCTTAAATTAACTCTCAAGCCCCAACTGGGAGTATGCTGTCTCCTGCTGGGAAGCTGACAGACATGCTTGGACCTTCCTTGTATATTGTGACCCGGCTGGCACTTTAGAGCAGGGTTTCCCAACCTCGGCACTTTACTTTAGGTTGGACACTCCTTGTTACAGGATGTTTAGCAGCATCCACCCACCAGATGCCAGGAGCATCTCTTTCTCTTGAAACAGGCAAACATGTCTCCCGACATAGCCAAAGGCCCCCTGGGAGGCAAGTCGCTCAGTGGAGAACCCCGGTTCCAAAGGAAGTTCTTTCTCTCTGTGTCTAGGTCCCTCTTCCGTGATCCAGGCCCACAAAACAGGAGTTTTTTATTCCTTCATTTCAGAGAGATTTCATGTTTAATTTCAGAGGCATTTGGCAAAGAGTGCCAGGGGCCTAAGGCCTGGATTTTCTCAGAGATGGGGCACAGGGTCATTGGATTCCACTGTGCCCACATATTGACGAGCCACTGGCTTTGTGCCAGGACGAAGCTAAAGGTAAGGAGTGCAGATGTGAACCAGACATGGCCCCTAGATTTTAGTTTCAAGAGAGGAGAAAGACAGGCAAAAAAGACAAAAGACAAAGACACCCACATTTTAAGTGAAGAACGAGGCAGTTCAGTCGGAGGGTTTAGGTGGGCCCTGAAGGCAAAGGAAGTCTGCAGAGGCGGAGAAGGGCACCCAAGGCAGAGGGAATGGCACAAGCAGAGGCCCATGTCTCACAGTGACACAGAGCAGGTGGCAATCAGTCTGAATGAGGTGATGTCAGCATTTCTTCTAATGTGGTCCCCAGATGCCTTCTATCAGCATCGTCTGGGATAGCTGTTACAGGTGCAGGTTCCTAGGCATATCTCAGACCCACGACGCACAGTCTTTAAAGTACATTATTAAAAAAAATTGACTTTGCAAAACATCCCGTAATGCAAACATCTGCACTTCATTTTATTTCAATTTTTTTTGAGTTTTTATAATGTACTTTAAAAACAAAAGATACCAATAATGTTAAAATTAGAAAAAAAAATTAAGAGGAATAAAAATCTCCCATATTTTAACAAGAAATTGACTTTTTTCTTCTTCCTAACCTTTCACTCTTACCAATTTTCAAATTTATCACTATCACCATTTACTTATTTCATATACTTTGTTTTATTTACTATTATATTGTTATTATAATACTTTCATATTCAGTTTTGTTTCTTGCCACTTTTCAGTTAATATACTATAATTTTCTTTTTCATAGTAAATATTTATTTTTAATACATTGAACACTTATTTTTTAATGCTTAAACAATATTGCATCATATACCATCATATATTTAATCATATTACTATTCATATGGTATCTTGCATTTTTATCTATAAATAATCCTGTGATAGCTATGTTTGTGCATATTACATTTTCTTTTTTCTATTCAGGTTGTTTTCCAAAGAAAAGAATTCTAACTGTGGAATTAGTGGCCTAAAGAGTATGGCAATAGGAAGACTTTTTTTATTTTTACTACCAACAAAGAGGCTAAATTACAGAATAAGAAAGTGCCCATCTTACCCTAACCTGCATCCAGTGCTCTCGCTCTTAAAATAGGAAATAATTTGATAGATAAAAATAATATCTAGTTTCACTTTGAAATTTTTTATTTGTTTCAAATGAGTTTAAACTTTTTCAGATTTGCAACTTTTTATAATTTTCATTTGGGAAAGTATCTGTTCACATCCCTTGTTTATCTGCCTGGTGGACTTTGTATCTATAATCACCAATTTGCACTACCTGTTTATATCGCACTTGTGAATGTTTTTTTGCAATTCGTTGCTTACCTTTTAAATTTGGCTTTATTTTTGACATGCTAGAAGTATGAGTTTTAAGAAATCAGATTTGTCATTCTTTTTTTCTATGACTTCTTACACCAGAAATTTGATACTCACACTTATTATATTATATATTTTTTATCATTTGAGTTTTTATATTTAACTTTTATATTCAATTGATATGTGTTTGGTGAAATAGAATGAAGTAAGGGCAATAAACAAAAATACCTCACCTCTCGAATAAGTAATCAGTTGTCCCAGAATAATTTACTGAGTAAATCCTTTTCTGGTATTGCAAGTTTCATTGATCTTACATTTTCTCTTTACCTTTGTGCTGGTACCAAATTGTTTTAATTTTTAGAACTCTATATTATATTTTAATATTTGGACATGGCAAGTCTCCTTTAACAGTTTTTCTTATTAATTTTGTTCTTACAAATTTTGCCTTATTTCTTTCTTCAAACATACTTAATGATTATCTTGCATAATTAAAAAGTATGCTTTCTTTTTAGTCAAACTGGTAGAAGCAGAGAGTAGAATAGTGGTTACTAGGAGGTTGGGGGGTGGGGGTGATGGGGAGATGTTGGTCAAGGGGAGCAGTCTCAGTTATGTAGGCTAAGTAAATTCTGGAGACTTAGTGTACAGCATGTGGACCATAGGTAACAGCACTGTGTTGTGCACTTAAAAGTTGCCAAGAAAGTCCAAGTGCTCTTACTACGAGAAAAAAACACCTATGTGAGGTGACAGGTATGTGAATTGACTTGAATGTGATGACTGTTATACAATGTATATCACATCATCAAATTGTATACCTTAAATGTATACAATTTAAAAATTATGAGATTTTTATTGGAATGGCAATGAGCCCATAAATTAATTTTAGAAGATTTGACAGCTTTACCTGATTCTGTTTTTTAAAAATATGTTTTTATTGATTTTAGAGAGAGAGAAACATCCATTGGCTGCCTCCTGCACACCCCCTACTGGGGACTGAGCCTGCAACCCGGGCATGTGCTCTGACCAGGAATCAAACCAGCAACCCTTTGGTGCACAGGACGATGCCCAAGCAACTGAGCCACACAGGCTAGGCCCATTTTTCTTCTAAGACACATACTATATTTTTAGTAGTTTATTTAAAGAGTTCATATTGTTGCCCTGGACAGTGTGGCTGAGTGATTAGAGCATTGTCTCTGCTCCCCTGCCCCACCCCGCCCTGCACCAAAGGTTAGTGGGTTTGATTCCTGATCAAGGGCATGTACCTGGCTTGTGGGTTCACTCCCTGCTCGCCAGTCGGGGCTTGTGTGGGAATCAACCAATCGATGTGTCTCTCTCACATTGATGATTTTTTCTCTTTCTCTCACTCCTCCTCCCTCCCACTCTCTCTGAGAAAGCAATGGGGAAAAAACATCCTCTGGTGAGGATTAACAACAACAAAAAAGAGTTCATATTGTTACTACTATGAGTAAAATGTTTTTGTCTGTTATGTTTTTGATTTATATATTGTTAGGTATACACAAATAGTATGTGCCATTTATTGAGCATTAGGTATGTTTCCTACCTTGGGATTATACTAAGTATTCACCTAATTCAATCTCCCGAGCAGCCTAAGGAAGAAAGTATTTTAATCTCCACAAATGAGGAAACTGAGCCTTAAGGGACGGATTTGCTCCCGGATCTCCCTGTCCCTGTCTGTGTTCTTAATGGTTCCACTGTGTGAAGCAAAAGCTATTGTATTTTATCTATTTATCTCACATCCAGAGTGACTGAATCTAGGATCTGGAGAAATGTACAGTGCATTACAGATTTCAAATCAACATTCTTTATTCCCAGTGGCAGCCTGCTCAATAAGCCCTCTATTACATTTCAAAAGGCAGTCAGTGCAAAACAAGAACTCCAAGACAACTGTCAGCAGAATTTATCAAAGGAATATTAAAAAGGTTCTATTAGCATTTTGCACACATGACTTTGTGATCACAGACTACATTTTAAAAAGTCCTCCTTCCCCACACTTTCTTACACACAAAAAGGGCTTCTAAAGCCCCCGAGAGAATCTTACCTAAGATTTTCATTAGAGAATCATCATCATAATACAGCAGCAGTGCACCTATCTGAGGTGGTGGCAGGGAATGTTAGAAGAAGGCAGCATTAGCATTGGAAGGAAGGAGGAAGTGCTGGTGCAGAGTGAAGGCTGCATGGGGGATGGAGCTGGGAATTCGGCAGGACCAGGCAGGTCCTCAGATGACAGACAGGAAGTTGGGGACCTTCTCTTGGTGAGTGAGGAGCTCCTGGAGATTCCTGAGGAGGCGAACGACAGGATCTGACCTGCTTTTAGAAAGAGAAGCTGTGCAGCCGTGTAGAGAATTAATTGGGTGAGTGAGACACCCAGTCAAAGGAACCAGTCAGGAAGCCATGGCAATAGTTCTGTGGGAGATGTCAGCATCCCTGGTTGGGTGTGGCCATGGGGATGGACAGGAAGGAAAGGCGGCTGTGAGAAGCATTTTAGAGGGAGAGTTGACAGGGCACAGAGGACTGTGAGGTCCGAGGGTCACGGTGATGTCTTATCATTAAGATGAGCACCCTAAAGGGGGAGTCCACCAGTACCTTCTCCATGTCGTCCCAGTTGGTGATGATGCCGTGCTCAATGGGGTACTTGAGAGTCAGGATCCCTCGCTTGCTCTGGGCCTCATCCCCCACGTAGCTGTCTTTCTGGCCCATTCCCACCATTACACCCTGCAACACAGAAGAGGACGGGTGTGAGCTGCCTGAGGGCTCCCCTCAGAGGGACTCAGTCATCAGAGGGTTTCTGAAGAAAGATGAAGGTAGGAAAATGTCCTTCTTCCCCAGGAAACAGAACAGCAGGCGATAAGGTGAGGCAGACACCAGTGAATGAGGGAGACAAGGAGAGAAGGTGGAGTGTTTCTTGTGAGCTTGTCTCTCTTTTTTCTCCTAAGACAATGTCATTTTCTGAGAGAGAGCAGAGTTCCTCCACACACTTCCTCTCCTTACCTTACTTCACACACACACACACACACACACACACACACACACACACACTTGTCCTCCTCAAATACCCGACGCTTACACTTTAAACTTCCAAATATTTGCTTCTGGTGTGTGTGTTCTCTCCACATGCTGAAATCCTCCTTAGCCTCAGTTATCCCTTTTTCTTTTATTTATTTTTTAAAATATATTTTTATTGATTTTAGAGAGGAAGGGAGAGAAAGAGAGAGATAGAAACATCAATGATGAGAGAAAGCATTGATTAGCTGCCTCCTGCACTCCCCATACTGGGGATCGAGCCTGCAACCTGGGCATGTGCCTCAACCAGGAAAATGACCTCCTGGTTCATAGGTTGATGCTCAACCACTGAGCCATGCTGGCCAGGCAGTTGTCCCTTTTTGTAGAAAGTCTTCTCCTTCCCTTGTTCCTCCATTCATATTTTTAAAAATTATTAAATATAGAGAGAAAGAGGATGAGAGAGAGAGAGAGACATCAGTTTGTTGTTCCACTTATTTATGCATTTGTTGGTTGATTCTTGTATGTGCTTTGCCGGGGATCGAACCTGCAACCTTGCCATGCTCAATAGGGTACTTGAAAGTCAGGATCAAACGACACTCTAACCAACAGAGCTACTGGCCAGGCCTCTATTTAGATTTAATTTCTCCCTCTCCTGATGAAATATCTTGCCTCTATTTCAGCCTGTGATCTCAAATTAGTTGTGGATGTATCTTCATGGAGTATACATTTCTTTTTTTTTCCAGTTTTTTTTTCATTTCAAGAAAAATTATTTTAAATGAGTATACATTTCTTAAAGGCAAGGGGTTTAATTGCATTTTTTAAAAGGTTTCTTCCAAACTTAGCAACCCCAAAGACTTAAGCCAGACATAATGTCATCAGTGCATGCCTGACAGATGTTTTTGTTCTGCATATTTCTATTTACAGGGTCCTGTTCTATTAGTTAATCAGAAGAGAGAACCCCACCCTCAATACACATACACATACCCTCTCACACACACACTCATCCTCGCTCAGTCACACACACACACACACCTCAGCATAGTCCCCACAATGCAGTGCTTCCTCCTAATGCCCACAGCCTTGTGTCCAGACGAGCACACACCTGGTGGCGAGGGCGGCCCACGATGGAAGGGAAAACGGCTCGGGGGGCGTCGTCTCCTGCGAAGCCAGCCTTGCACAGGCCGGAGCCGTTGTCACACACGAGGGCAGTGGTCTCCTCTTCGCACATGGTGAGTGGTCAAGTGAACCGGGGGCTGGAGCACCTTTGGGGTTGAGGGAGAAGAGAACTAGTCAACGGAGGGTCAAAAACATGTTGGAGACGGTCTTCTTGACGTTGGGGCCTGAGCCCACCGGCAGCCAGGGCCCAGTTCCAGGAGGCACCGTGTGGACCTGGCCTCCCAGTCCCTGGCAATCGGGCCCCTTCCCTCTCCCCTGCTGACGTGGGCTGAGTTGTGTATCCCAGGTTCACATGTTGAAGTCCTAACCTCCAGGCAGAGTGTGAGTGTGTTTGGGGACAGGCCTTTAAAGACGTAAGTAAGGTAAAATGAGGTCATGAATCCAACATGATGGTGTCCAATATGACTAACCCGATAGGATGGGTGTGTTACAAGAAGAGGACAGAGACATGCGGAGGGGAGACTGTGAAGAGGCCCGAGAGGGCGGCCGTCTCCAAGCCAAGGAGAGAGGCCTCAAAAGAAACCAATCCCGCCAGCACCTCCATCTCGGACTTCAGACCTTGAGAACTGTGAAAAAATAAATTTCTGTGGTGTAAGCCACCCAGTCAGTGATAGTTTGTTATGGCAATCCTAGCAAACTCATCTACCTGCCTCTTAAAACCCCAAAGGGCTACAAAGCTATAATCCATTGGAGAGAATCTTAAAAGACTTGAAGGTTAGGAAAGGAGTTGAAAAAATGTGCAGCACATATAACAACGGATTATTATTTAATATATATAACAAATCAGTAAGAAAGATGTAAACAGCCCAAAAGAAAAACAAAGATGACGAAAGGATAATTGACAGAAAAGGTGATGCAAACACCCAACAGCTGCATGAAAAGACGCACAGCCTCACTAGTGACCAGGGAAGCGCAAATGCAATAAGATGCAGCGGAGTGTGAAGATTCAAAGTTTTCTAATAGATGTTGGCAAAGGTGTGGAAAAACTGGCGTCATTAACTGGAGAAGCACACGACTTGGAACTACCCCAAAGTCCAGAGTATGGGATCCTGTACTGAGATTAAAAGAAGATCCGGGCCGGTCTCCATGGGCCCACGTGGCTGGATTTCTAAACCATTCTACTGAGCGAACAAAGCAAGTTGCAGAATAGACTGTATAGCATAAAACCATTTGTGCAAGTTATTTTTTTAAAACAAACCATAAAAACAATATGGTGCATTTTCCATAATTTTCTATTTGTGGATTAAACACAGCAAAAAGTTTGGGAAAACTAAGACTGATCATAGTGATTGCCTCTGGAGGTGGGAAGGGGCTGGGAGAGGTGCCCGCTGTCATGTTTTACATTTTTACAAGGAGACTGTACTCATGAACAGTTTATAATTAAAATCAACATAACATATCGTTAAAGGAGAAAGATGCAGGAGGTACAGGGGAAACGCACAATCCTCAGGGTAGAAGCACCTGAGGGGGAGGGACAGCTTGAGAGGAGAGGAAAGCAAGAGGTTCCTGGTGAGACTCACTGCCCCCTGCTGTTTGGGACGGAGAAAACAGAGAAGTCCTCCTCCCATGCGGATACCTAGATTGGGACGGCTGCAAATTGAGGAGGGGATTCATTTTCCCAACATCTGTGGCAGGTTTTCTTTTATTGGGGGAGGTTGAAAGACAACATCTGGCACTCCGTGATGAAAGAGAAGCAGCAGACACTCAGGAGGCAGTGGAGCCACGGCCCTCGAGCCTGGGAAGCCCTGGGCGGGACAGCGTGGCTGGAAGTGGGAAGGCCCTTGCTGAGGGGTCAGGAGGCCAGCTTTCAGGAGTCCAGAGAAGAGAGGCTCGGGGCGTGGAAAGAGGAGGTGGCGGTGGAAGAACCCCAACTGCGCTGCATTCAGGATGTGGGACCACAGGAGGGGAAGAAGATGGGTGCTACGGGAGCCTTGATCCTGGCCCGTCGATGGCCTTATGCTGACGGGGGACAGAGTAGTCGATGACCAAAGCCAAGAGGAGACAGAGCCACAGGCCTGTGAACACGAGGTCAGAAAGGCCAAGTGGAGACTGAGCAGAAGCTTGTTAACAGAACGTTAAGGCTGAAAGGAAGCCCCTTCCCGTTATGTGTGAAGCACGGAGCACACTAGGAGAGCGGCCCCTGGGACTTGCTGAGTCCAGCTCTGCTTCTGTCGCGTTGATCCTCGTGACCTCCCCTGGCCATGGAGAGCAAGTCCCAGCTTCCCAACGTGTCCCACAGGGCCCATCGGGGTCTGGCCCCTGCCTGCGCTCCAGGCTCATCTTCCCTCCTGCCGCCCCCCCCCCCCCCAGCCTCCTCCTCACTTGGGCCATGTGGAGTTTCTTTCCATTCTCCGAGCTGTGTCACTTCCTCTCTTCTGACCCTTTAGGGTCTGGAAGGGCCTTCTCCCCACCTGTTTGCTACCCCTGCTGCCTGTCAGGCCTCTGTGTTGACACTGCGTTTTCAGGAGGCCTCTCTGGCCACTGGTCTTGGTTCGTGGCCCCTCTTTGCCCCACAGCACCTAGAACCCACCCAAGCAATGACCAACTCTGCATATCCTGGCTCGAGAGAGCTTGGTGAAGGCAGCAGCCAGGTCTGCCTTATTCCCCGTGGTTCTCAGTGTGTCCCACGTAAGGCCGCCACCGAGTGGGCTCCTCAATGTGTGTTATCCAAATGAACGAGCGAATGAGCCAATGACTGTCAAGGAGAAAGGTTTTCAGAACCACAAAGCAGGACAAACATGGGTGAGAGGAACGTGAGGTCTGGGGTGAAGTGGAGGTTAGCACCTCGCTGCTCAGAGCAGTGCTGTCTCTGGAGCCGAGCCGTTCTGGGCTGCAGAGACCTGCCAGCCTCCTGCCATGTTGGAAGAATGGAGACGTGAAGGGGTGTGAGACCGGAGATGGGCAAATAAATGTTCCATGATCAAAAGGAAACGCAGGCAGCGCTCTAAAACCTTAGATACTCGATATGTGGGTCAGGTTTCCAGAGGTGCTGTCCAAGAAAGCATTATTGTTGTTGTTGTTAATCCTCACCCGAGGAAATTTTCCCATTGATTTTTAGAGAGAGTGGGAGGGAGGAAAGGAAAGGAGGGAGGGAAGGAGGGGGAGAGAGAGAAACATTGATGTGAGAGAGACACATCGATTGGTTGCCTCCCACACATGCCAAGACAAGAGCCAGGGATCGACTCTGCAACCCAGGTACACGCCCTTGACCAGGAATTGAACCTGAAATGCTTTCGTGCACCGGCCGACGCTCTAACCATTGAGAACACTGGCCAGGGCAAGAGAGCATTTTTAAAGAAGCCGTGATTTCTTATATTTGTCATCATTTACCAAGAGCAAATGTCAGTGTGACAGCCCTCCCTTTTCCCTCAGGATGGCTGCGCAGGAGAAGGTGGGAGACATGGAGCTTAATTAACTTGATCTTGGCATCTGACAAGGTCTCCTGTGACATCCCTGTTCTTAAAGCCAAGTGGGCTGAACAGTAAATCAAGGGGCATATGTGTAGTTGCCTGTAGTTACTGAAAAGTGTTCATTGATGGATCAGCTCAACTTGGAGACAGTGATTGGCCTCAGGCTCTATTTTCTTTTTTTCTTTAATTCTCACCTGAAAGGGGAAAGGAGAGAGAGAGAGAGAGAGAGAGAGAGAGAGAGAGAGAGAGAGAGAGAGAGAGAAAGGAACATTGGTGTGAGAGAGAACATTAATCGGTTGCCTCCTGAATGGGCCCCAACCAGGAATTGAACCCACAACCTAGGTATGTGCCCTGACCGGAAATAGAACCCGCAACCTTTCCGTATACAGGATGATGCTCCACCCACCTGAGCCTCAGGCCCTACTCTTGTCCTTTTTCTCATGTGCCATTTTAATAAATGAGTTGGATAAAAATATAGAGCACATGCTGATCAAACTTCCAGATAAAACAGACTGGGGGGAAAGTGGTTTAAAATATGCTGGACGGAAGAACCAACCCCAAAGCAGATCTCAGAAGGCAGAGAAGACACGCTGAACCCAATCAGATCCAAGTTAATAGGGTAAACATGGGGTTCTGCCTGTGGGTCTAAGTAACCAAACTGTGGAAGCTCTCGCTCAGCATCTGTGAGCGGGGCCCGGGGTCTTGCGACGGCCAGCAGTGCCCTGTGGCCAGGATAGAAGCTGACCCACCTCTGGCCGGGGTGCTGTGGCCGGCGCTGGGGTCATCCTTATTGGAAAAAGTGTGGGGAGGTGGGCTTGCATTCACTGCTGACGTGTCAAACTGCACTACTTTTTGGAAGGTGAATTTGAAAACTACTATTTAAAAGCCTTAAAATGAATATATATCTTTCGTGTATAATGTCCAGGGTGGACAAAAGTAGGTTTACAGTTGTATGTGAGACAGTGTATTCTTGCATTATTTTTTTAAAATATATTTTGTTGGTTTTTTTACAGAGAGGAAGGGAGAGGGATAGAGAGTTAGAAACATCGATGAGAGAGAAGCATCGATCAGCTGCCTCCTGCACACCCACTACTGGGGATGTGCCCGCAACCCAGGTACATGCCCTTGACTGGAATCAAACCTGGGACCCTTCGGTCCGCAGGCTGACGCTCTATCCACTGAGCCAAACCAGACAGGGCTATTCTTGCATTATTATTCATTAATTATTGTAATACTTTCCATGTGAACTACTGTATGTATCTCTTGATATAAAAATGCATGTGTCTTTGATGCCACAAAGGCACTTCTAGGCATTTACCCCGGGACACACTCATGGGTCAGTGGAAAGATTTGGCCAAGAGCCAACTCATCACAGCTTTGGTTAAAATAACCAAAATGAGCCCTAACTGGTTTGGCTCAGTGGATAGAGCGTCGGCCTGCGGACTGAAAGGTCCCAAGTTCAATTCCGGTCAAGGGCATGTACCTGGGTTGCAGGCAAATCCCCAGTTGGGAGTGTGCAGGAGGCAGCTGATCGATGTTTCTCTCTCATCAATGTTTCTAACTCTCTATCCCTCTCCCTTCCTCTCTGTAAAAAATCAATAAAATATATTTTTTAAAAAATAACCAAAATGAGAAACAACTTTAATGTTGAAAAAAGTTATTGAATAATAAATAAATTGGTTTGTAAACTCATTGCCAGAAACCTCCTGCAATGGAGAGAGCAGGAGATCCGACGCAATGGAAAAGGTCCAGCGGCTTTGTCAGGTGAAACATGGCAGTACATTCCCTGTTTCCAATTTTGGTAAATGCATTTTTTAAAAAATAATTTTTTTTAATGGGGCCCTTCAACTCTATTATCTATTGAATCCTCACAAAAGCCCTGAGGGAAGGTATGTTTATGTCGATTTTGCAGATTTGGAAACGAAGTCTCTGAGGAGGGAAAGAAAGTCGCCTGATGCCTCCTAGCCGGGGAGAGGCACGGCTGGCATCCACCCCAGGCAGTTCCCAAAGCCTGGGCTTGCCCCTTCCTCACCACCTTAATGAAACGCTCATAACTTCTCCATGTTTGGTGCTTTCGCTTCTGCCTCTCGTCTCTCGAGCACTGTTGGCAGCCAAAGCCCTAAAACAAAAGGGTCTGTGTTCTTGTTGCTGAGACGCTGGGCCCCTCCTAGGCCAGGATTGTGTCTGCATTTATGGTTAGAGACCCTGCACGTGCCTGGGTGTTCAGCACATAGTAGGTGCTCAATTAATGTTCGACGACAAATGTTGGATGACAGCCCCCACCTGAGAGGCCCCCTCCCAGACCTGGTCTGCGCTGCCCCTGGTGTCCTCAGGTCCCCACAGTCCAGTGTCATGACAGTTTGGTCACGGGGACCTGATTTAGGACCAGGCAGGGACGGCTTTCTCTTCACAGCTGTCCAGCAAGCAGCTGTGTCTCTGTGTTCCTGCAAAGCCACACCTCCCTGACTGTCCTGGAGGGTCCCCTCAGCGCCTCTCTCTCTCTCTCTCAATTTATAGCTCAAGCCTGTCTGGCTTTTCAGCGAACCTTTTTGTCTCCCCCTGAGTTGCCCACACACAGAAAGAGAGCATTGAGCTTTGTTTCCCAGCAGCAGAGACAAGCCACAGAGCAACTTCCAGCTGTCAGCAACGCCAGCCTTCTGCAGCCCTTGGGGTGGGTTTAAATCTGCTTTCTTGAAGGCGGACCCAAAAGAAAAGCAGGGGAGGCGAGGGCGAGTTCAGGGCTGCTGGCCGGGAGTGGCGCCTGGGGGCGTGGGGGGAACGCTGCCCGGGGAAGAAGGGTTTTCCACGGAGCCCGACTCTCCTGGAAAGTCTCTGCTGGGAGAAATTCTGCACCCTCCCAGCTGCCTGCTGGTAACTGGCGGCTAGACAGGAGCATGTCAGAGGAGCCGGAGCCAAAGGCACTGTGGTTTCCTGGGGTCACAGCCGCTCTGCGCCTGCAGAAAGCTGAGGGAAGTGTTCTGGCTTCGTCAGCACGTCCTACATCTGGGCTTCATTGAGGACTTTGCGAACCTAGAAACACAGCTCTCCCCTCCTTTCCAAAAGCCAAACACTTGAATGTAAAGAATTTGCTCACTCACTCATCTCCTTGCGCCCCCACCCCAGCCCAAGCAAATATGAAGACAGAGGCGTAATCCCCCCTCCTGGCCACTCGGAAGGTTTGGCCTGAGTTCCCTCCACCTCTCCTTTCTTTGCCCTTCTCCTCCCTCCCGCACCCCCTCCCCAGGGCCCAGGCCCATGTCTCCTCTGGCCTTCAGTTTCCTCAGCTATGAACTGGCAACCTTAACATCTATCTCTCAAGGTGATGGACCAACGAAAATAATGGGAATGAAAGTGATTTCTAAATTGTAAACCAGGATCAGCCAATTAAGGCCTGTTTGTATGTGGCCCACAGGCTAAGAATGGCTTTGACATTTTATTTCATTTTTTAAAAATATAATTTTATTGATTTCAGAAAGGAAGGGAGAGGAAGAGAGAGATAGAAACATCGATGATGAGAGAAAATCATTGATTGGCTGCCTCTTGCACGCCCCCCACTGGGGATCAAGCAATGCCCTGACCAGGAATTGAACCATGACCTCCTGGTTCATAGGCCGATGCTCAACCACTGAGCCACCAGTAGGGCAGTTTTGACATTTTAAAATGGTTGCCAAAAAGCCAAAGAGAATTGTGATAGGAAATTCAGATTTCAGTGTCTGCAAATAAGGTTTTATTGGAACAGAGCCATGCCCGTGTTTGCGCACTTACTGTCTATGGCTGCTATTGCTACCATAGGGGCAGAGTTGAGTAGTTGCTACAAAAGACTTTTAGGCTCACAAAGCCTAAAATATTTACTACCTCACCCTCTACAGGAAAAGTTTGCTCATCCCTGTCCAAAGGGCTGCTACAATCATTCTTCTTCTCTCTCCTACCCTTCTCCAGCAGCACTGGCTCCCTGGATGAAGTCTGTGGAATATTGGAAGGAGTTGAATGATCCACTTCACAAATCAATGGTTATCAAAAGTTGAATTCACACCAGTTTCCAAAGACATTTTAGAAATTAGCGGCAAGTTTAAATCCTTAAAGGAAGGTCTCCGAGAAGGTGAGACTTCAAAGAATAGTTGGGGAACTATTTGGGGGTAGGAGCTTTAAAAGACATGTAAGCAGCTGCCTGTTATAATTTGTCCGCACATGCACATTCATATGATCAAAGCCTGGCAAAGAGAAATCACTCCAGGAAAAACATTCCTTCCGTGAAAAATCCTAGCAGCACCTCTAATTAAGTGCAGGGTATCTGTACGTGGTTGGTATATGTTAATTCAGTTTAAAACGACTCCCGGTTAGTGGTATTTCTGATGCTCAGATTCTGTGGTTTGGACCTGCTCTGCAGGCTTTTACCTGGGCCTCTCATTCACTCTCCCAACTCAGTCCGGACCCCTCTCCAGGGCTCCAGATGCACAGAGCCAGCTGCCTGTGGGCATCTACACCCCATGCCCTCCCCCCAGGCACCTCAATTCTACCTCCAGGTCTGCTCTCTAAACTGCAATTGTCCCTCAGTGAATTGCACCGCCCACCCTGGAATCTATGCCCTACCCCAACTCCTCCCTCCTCCCTCCCAACCAATCCCCAGGATGTCTTAATTCTATCTCCATGCCACCCCGCACCAGCAACCCCGGACACTTTACAAGGCGGTAGCACTCTTGCCCTGTTCCTGTCCACTCTCCTCACAGCGGACAGAGCAGCCTTTCAAAGAGCAGATCTCTCGCTGTCACCCTTCTCTAGTCCCCCTTTGCCCAATCCTTTAGAGCAGTGGTTCTCAACCTTCTGGCCCTTTATTTATTTATTTTTTCCTTGTTTGAAACTAGCCCACAGACTGTAAGCACTGTGAGGCCAGCTCCACTATTACTTTTCCTCCTCCTTCTGGCCCTTTAAATACGGTTCCTCATGTTGTGACCCAACCATAAAATTATTTTCGTTGCTACTTCATAACTGTCATGTTGCTACTGTTATAAATCGTCATGTAAATATCTGATAGGCAGGATGGTCTTAGGTGACTCCTGTGAAAGGGTCGTTCGACCGCCAAAGGGGTCGCGACCCACAGGTTGAGAACCGCTGCTTTCGTGTCATATAGAAAGCCCTGATCATCCAGCCCTGCCCACCCCTCTGACCTTAGCTGTCCCTGCTTTCTGCCTTGAAGTCTAAATTCAGTAGAGCTGAGCCACTTAAAGATCCCAAAGAACATGCTTCCTCTCTACCAGGACTACCCCAACTGCAGGAACTAGCTCAGGTACCCCTCCTCCAGGAAGTCTTCCCTGATAACTCCTGGGCTGAGTGAGGGGCTCCTCCTGAAGCCCTTTTATATATTTATTTACTCCAACATTCTCATCTGTTTTTCTGCCTCTCCCAGTGATTGCAGAAGTCCCTACGCTGTCTCTAAGGATCCAGGAGAGTGGATCCTTAATAAGCGCTCAATAAATATTGATGGAGTGAACAAAGGGCAGGAGGAAAGAAATCGTGCCTCAAGGTTAGGATGTCAGGCTGCCCACCTTGGTTTCCCAGGCCTGGCATGTAGACTCTCTCTGCTCATTAGTTTCTCCAGCACCCATTCATCTCTGCTATAAGGTGGGGAGCTCTCTTTTCAGCCCAGGGGATAACCCATTCAAATCATAAAAGCAAACCCTGAGAGCCTCCCTATGCAAAGTGCAGCCCAAACCTACAGCTCAACACCACCTGGGAGCTTATTAGCAATGCAAATTAGCAGGCCCGGCCCGAGCCTCCTGAATCAGAAACTGGGGTGAAGTGCAGTCTGTATTGTAATAAGCCCTCCAGGTGATTTTTAAAGTTTGAGCAATCAGGGTCAGGCCCTGATAGCACTGGGCTGAGCACTTTATACATGTATTATCTCATTTAATCCTCACAGCAGCACTGCCAAGTAGATAGGATTGCTATTGCTCCCATTTTACAGGACAGCACATTGAGGTCACTCAGTAACTTTGGTAGCCCACAGTCTGCATCCACGGCCTGCACCACTATGCCTTCTGCCTCAGCCATAAAGAGATGTTAGCAGACTCTGAACGCAAAGTGGAAAATTACCAGAGTAAAATTAACGATTGCCCGTTGGACCTCCCCACACAGAGGATGCTCCAAAGCTGAACCCTGCCCTACCTTCAGTCCTGGTGTGCCTCCTGGGTTCCTTACCCCAGAGCCCTACCCTTCGGCCCCTCAGCCCCTCGGTCTCATTTTCCTCTTAATTACTTGCACACGTGTATCTTCCTGTGCGTGTGGTGGCGGATAACGGCATTGGCAGGTGGTTGCACAGCTGGGTGTGTCTTTGGGACAAGTTGCTCAATTTCTCAGCGTCCTTATCAGAGAATGAATTGGAGGGCCCCTATGTTCCTTCCACCCCCTAAAATAGTGGTTCCCAACCTTCCTAATGCCGCGACCCTTGAATACAGTTCCTCATGTTGTGGTGACCCCCAACCATAAATTATTTTCGTTGCTACTTCATAACTGTAATTTTGCTACTGTTATGAATCGTAATGTAAATATCTGATATGCAGGATGTATTTTCCTTGTTATAAATTGAACATAATTAAAGCTAGTGATTAGTCACAAAAACAATATGTAATTATATATGTGTTTTCCGATGGTCTTAGGCGACCCCTGTGAAAGGGTCGTTCGACCCCCAGGTTGAGAACCGCTGCCCTACAACTACTCGATGAGATGGAACACTGGTTCCTACCCACCCCTGACTTTCCACCTCTCCCAGTGACCCAACAGCCTTCAGGGATGGATAAAATGTTCTGTTCACCTCAGCCCAGCTCAAGTCAGAGGGTAGTGAGACCCACAGAGGACTAAAGTAAATACATCCTTATTCCCAACACAGACATCTCACAGACACAGGGGCCATCGTTAGCTCTGATTTAAACACCCTGAGAAGAAGCAGGTTTTCTGAAAAGCATCTGCTCGCCTAAGACAGTCTCCCAGCCATTCGGAGCTGTGACAAAGGACAGGAGAGTGTAGGCCTGCGCTGCTCTGGCCAGCAGGATGAGCAGAGACCGCAGATGTTCTATCCCAGCCATCACCCCGTTACGAGGATAAGGAGCACCCATACAGCCTGGAACAGCCCTGCCCCAGGACGTCCCATGGCCAGAAGCAGGCAGCAGGGCGCTCGCAGACCCACCGAGGGCCTTGACGTGTGTGACCGGTGCCAGCGTCATGGACGCCAGGCCAATCTGGAGGCGCCGCCTGCACCCAGGGGGCCAGGCAGCTGCAGGAGGCAGAGCCTGCGACGCTGTACAGTACTCACCGAAAGTAGGAGAGGTCCGTCTCCCAATGGCTGAGGGCTGGTGTGTCTTTGGCATAAACACCAGAGCAATATAAAACCCCAGAGGCGGATCTTCTTTAAACAGAGTCCCTAAAAAGGCCAGCTGACGGTGTGTTAGCAATATCACCATATAAGGCGCTTTTTTCAATAAATCGGCCTTGGGGAGGTGGGGACGGAGGGTTGGGTAAGAGTGAATTATCATTTGAAAAATGTATGCAAAAGGACTTGAGTGGCAACATCCCTGGTGCTGGTGGATTTGTTCCTTTTATGCTGTACTCACATAAACAGAACTCACACCAGGCCTTATAAGCTGCCCCGAGTGAGGCCAGATGCAGCTCAGCTCCTGGAGGGAGAACCATACCAAGAATGGCAGTGGGCCTCCTCCCTCCAGGCCTCCTCCTCGGGCCCTGCTGCCTGCCATCCTGGGTCGGCCTGGGACACCCATGCAGTGTCCTCAAAGTGGGTGCAATTGTGCCTGGCCTGGTGCAAGCCCAGGGCATCTCAAAGCCGAAGAGAAATGCCGTCCATGCCTGGAGGAGAAATCCCCTGGGTTCTGCTCACCCGCTGCCCCTCACACAAGCTCCCAGCCCAGGGCTAAGGCACCTGGGCCCAGGACACCTTCAGCTGCCCCCAGAGCTTCACTGTCCCCTGCCTTCCACCTTTCCTTACTGGACCCCCTACCAGTCCCTGAATATTGGGAGTTACAGACCAAGGGAGCTGTCTTAGGGCTAAGGCACAACTAACAAGACTCACAGCTTGTAGAATTTTCCCCCGTCCTGTGGTTCTTGCTTCTGTTTGTTTGTTTGTCTGTAATTCATGTACTCTCCCCAGGTAGCTGTTGCATTTTGCACTCCACCAGCTGCCAGCTCTATGGGAATTACCTTCATCTCCACATTCCCACAGTCCCAGTACCTCAGGCCCCACCCAGACTAAAATGACCAATTGCCCATTGGACATCCCCACGCAGAGGATGCTCCAAAATGGAGCCCTGCCCTCCCAGCAGTGCCGGTGTGCCTCCTGGGTGCCCCACCCCCGAGTCCTTCCCCTCGGCCTTTAAGCTAGAAACCCCCGAGTCAGTCTGACCCCTCACTCCCCGTCATGCTCCACAACCACTGGGCACTCTCCTGGTGGCCCTCCTCCGAAATGCCTCTCAGTCTGCGTCCTCCTCTGGCCCCTCCGGTCCATCCTGCTGGCCTTGTCCTGCTTTAAGCTCTGGTCCTGTCTGGCCTGGAGCTGCCATAGCTCCCTGACCGGCCTTCCTGCCCCTGCCCCATCTTCAAACCCAGTGGTTCCCAAAGTCTGGTCACCAGGCACACTGGACGGCAGCATCAGCATGACCTGGGACCCTGTTAGAAATACAAATCCTCAGGCCCTGGCTGGTTTGGCTCAGTGGATGGAGTGTCAGCCTGGGGACTGAAGGGTCCTGGGTTCGATTCCGGTCAGGGTCACATGTTTGGGTTTCAGGCTTGATCCCCATCAGGGGGCATGCAGGAGGCAGCTGATCAATGATTCTCTCTCATCACTGATGTTTCTATCTCTCTCCCTCTCTGAAATCAATAAAAACATATTGATAATAATAAAAAAGAAATACAGATTCTCAGAAATCCTGGGAGTACAGCTCAGTTATCTGTGTTTTACAAACCTCCCCCACCCAGGGGCTCAGGACGTCTACCCTTCCTGGAAGCAGCATGCATTGGGCACCCGCTGAAGGTGCCCTGGGACCCCAGGGGCCTCAGTCAGGGCTTAGGAGCTTGTGTGAGGGCAGCAGGTGGGTAGGACAGGGGATTTCTTCTCCGGGCATGGATGGCATTTCCCTCCGGCTTTTAGCTGTCCTGGGCTTGCACCGGACCAGGCACAGTTGCACCCACTTTGGGGACACTGCATGGGAGTTCTGGCTGGTTGGGAGTCCTGGAGCATTGGCTTGGTGCCGGTCTGTCTTCCCCGGTAACTGAGGACTGAGCAGGGCGGAGGTGTGGATAAGGTGTGCCCGCTGCTGAGAGAACCCAGGGGGAGGATTAGGGAAGGCTTTACCTGAGGGCTTGCGCTGGTCCCCTCAGAAAAGGGACACTGTAGCTATCATGACGTGTTGTTCCTCATCCTTTTGTTTTGTGAATCCTCACCCGAGGATATTTCTTCCATTGGTTTTAGAGAGTGGAAGGGAGGGAGGGAGAGAAAAACATCATCCATTGGTTGCCTCCCACACACAGGGAATCAAACCTGCAACCCAGTTCCGTGCCCTTGACCTGAATCAAACCCGAGACCCGTCAGTGTGCTGCCGACGACACTCTAACCACTGATCTCCATCTTTCAGCCACTGCCCTGTCGTGCTGAGCTCAATCTAAACTCCAGGGCTCCCGCGAAGCTTCCCTGAGCCTTGCAGGTGTTTGGGAAAGTCCTCCCGTGGTTGAGGAGGGCATCCAAGCAGTGGCTGAGGTGGGAGCTGTCCAGCAGGGACAGAGTGCCATCAGTCCGGACGGGCAGAGGCAGCTAACAGCCAGGGCCCAGATCATGAGTTCCCCCTCCCCCGACTCTCCCTCCTTGGGCGGGACAGGGGCCTGTCTGCCTTGGCCTGACCTGGGATCTCGAGGGGTATGTTTCCCTTCATCGTGTCAGGTGGCCCCACTCCCTTCTAATCGTTCAGCTCTGTGGTCAGGAGGACGTGCGCACCTTGCTGGGTACAATCAGCTGATAAACAATAAAGAGCCTGTAATCAAAGGGAGGCCGTTGTGATTCAGGGTCCACAGAGCCCAGGGGTCAGAAACTGAAACGCTTTAGGAATCCTTAGGGATTGAATCAGAAATCCTGGGGATACTGCTCAGCAGTCGGCGTTTCACAAACCTTAGGGAGGGGAGGCCCCCTTGGCTTTGGTTAGAGAGAAGGAGGTGGGGGAGGTGTCAGGCTAATCCAGGTGCCAGACTACTTCCCCCTGCCCCTTCATATGAGCCAACCCACTCTTAACATTTCTTTCTTAGTTTTTCCTGATTTCAAAAATCAATGCAAAAAAATCAAAGAACACAAAAATATTTATTTTAGAAAGCAAACGTCCTTTGCCACCTCACACAGACCTGAGTCAGAGATGGCCAACGTTGACAGTATGATGCGTATTCTTTCTATCATTTTTATATTACTTTCTATGTAATCTATGTATATTACTTTATAAAAATGGAATTATGCTGTAACATGCGTTTTTACAACGGTTCTGAAACTTGCTGTGTTCTTTTAATAATACTCTTGGATGTCTTTCCAAGTCAGTTCCTATAATTTTTAAAACCTCACCATAGTTTTCCATAATGGGGATATACCATGAATTAGGTAACCAATATCCTATTGATGGGCTCTTGGGTTACTTCAAAGTTTTTACTTATGCAAACATTGCGGCGATTAATAAAACTTCCCCTGTGCCTTTGTGCACGTGTGAGTGTGTCTCTGTGGTAAATTAAAGTGAAGTGGTTTGTTAAAACAGGCACATTGGGAATATCGATAGGAACCGCCAAATTGTCCTCCAAGAAGGTTGTGCGTTTACACTCCTGCCAGCAGCGTCTGAGACCATCTTCTTCACACGCCTCAGACACTGAGCATCAATGTACATTTGTTGATTACATTGGGAAACATTGATTTTCATGGCTCCTCACCTAAGAATTAAGTGATAAAAGTAATACAAGCAATAGATTTTTTTTTTAAATAAAAATATGAAAATAGGTGACAACTGAGCCACTGCGCTCAGCAGGCTGTCCTTGTGCCCGAATGAACCCTGTGGAACATTGGCAATTATCCATCTTTCTAATCTTTCCTAATCCAAAAGGGAACGCTTAGCATCCTCTTATTTTAAAATTAAAAATTTAAATTATTTGGTAACTAATTAGGATGAATACAGTTGGATCACATGGTGAGAGTATGTTTAGTTTTGTAAGAAATTTCCAGACTGTTTTCCAAAGTACCATTTGTGTTCCCCCAGCAATGAATGAAGAGTTTCTGTTATTCCACATTGTGGTTTTGAGTTGCATTTGAGCACTTCTTTTTAATATCAATAAATTTCTCCCACTTGACAGTTGTTGATCTTTTAATTTCTTTGAGGGAAGGAAATAGCAAATGTCTATTATTCAGAAACTTTTAAAAATGATTTTTTTGTCATTTTATTTTTGTCAAAATATAAATTCATTTATTTCCTTCTGATTTAAAAGGAATACTTATTCAAACTATTTCAGGGGTGGGGAGAATGAAGTAGAAAATAAATATCCCCATCATCCAGATAATCACCATGAACTAAAATCTGTCCAGACATTTTTCAATACATATACCCATTTAGAAAATGGTGTCTTAGTGTACACACTACTTTACATACTACATAATTTATTTCACTTTTCATTATCTTTCCTTTGTCACTGGAATGTCAGCTCCAGAAAAGCAGTGATTTCTTTTCTTTTTGCTCACTGTTGTATCTCCCATGCCTAGAGGAGGGCCTGGCACATATGGGCACTCAATAAATATCTGCTAAATGAAGAAAGAAAGAAATTCCACTTTTGCCCTGGTTGGTGTGACTCAGTGGGTTGAGCATTGTCCCGTGCACCAAAAGATCACCAGGTTGATTCCCAGTCAGGGTACATGTCCAGGTTTGGTCCCTGGTTGTATGCATGCGGGAAGCAACAGGTCGATCAATAAAAATATTTTTTAAATAAATAAATTTCACTTTTATCACTTAAAATGTCTTAGAATTTCTTTTTTCTGTGTCCATTAATATAGGCTTTCAACATTTATTTTATTGGCTGCATATATTTCAATGTATTTATTGAACGAGTTCTTTACTGCTTGGCTGTGCAAGTAGTTCCCCGTTTGTCACTATTCTAAACAATACGGTAATTCGTATTTTGACTTAGGTCGTGTACCTGAAATTATCTTCTTAGATCATTTCAAAAAGAGAAATTTCTTAGTCAAGTAGAATTCACATTTTAATTACAAATTATTTTGTTAAGTCAAATGTCCAGAAAGTAATTGCAACTTCTTCTCCCTCTCAGGTATGAGAGTGTTCAGTTCCTTACAACACAGCTAGAGAATATCAGACCTTTTGATGTTAATACTCACTGAAGGCTATTTTTCCTATTGATTTTTAGAGAGAGTGGTGAACTGCCTGTTTGTACTTTTTGCATTTTTATTAGAGTGCTTGAAATTTTCTTACTGATTTACAATAGTTCTTTATATATTAAGACACTAATTAACCTTTTGTATGTCATAAATTCTACAAATATTTATTTCTGGTTTGTCTTTTTAAATTTTATTTTGGCATTTGGTGTTTTTTTAACTAATTAATTTATTTTTACTGTTCACATTATTACAATGTCCTTCATTTTACCCCCCTTTGCCCACCTCCACCCAGCCTCATCCCCTCCCTCCCCTTCCCCCACCTAGTTTATTTTTTAATTATTGTCATGTTATCTTTTTCCAAACAGAAGTTTTAGTTATTTTTTAATTGAAGAATAATGTATATACAGAAAAGTACACAAATTTTAAGTGTATAATGTAACCTCTCTCAGTTAATAATTCTCCCAAGGTAAACACTACTCTGACAAAGTTTTAAATTTTATCATAATAATATCTGTCTTATCTTGGGAAAGATATACCTGTCTTATATTTTCTAAAGATAGATACTGATATCTATCTTTGGAAAAGCATTCCTCAACCAATAATTATGTAAATATTCACCTACATTCTATTCTGGCATGTTGATTATTTATTATATTTGACATCTCTAATCCAGCGGAAATGTATTTTAAACGTATCCTAAACAATGAGATAGGGATCAAACTCTCCAGCCTTCTCTCTTCCCTCAAGGGCTACTTCCCAACACCATTTATTAATTAGCCGGCATCATTTCTAAATTAGTCAACACCATGTCCTTGATTTGAAATGTTCCCTCTTTCTATACTCTCTGCTCTCTTCTTTTGTCTGTTTAATTCTGCACCAGTATCTCACCATTTTAAATATAACTCTAGGTGTTAATATCTGCTGAACTAAATATTGCATCATCACTCTTTCAAGCATTTCTTGGTTATTATTGCTCATTTATCCTCCCAGGAAAACTTCAAAATCATTCTGTGAAATTCTGTCACCACATCCCCTGAAAAGGTTGAGATCCTAATTGGATTTACACTGAACTTATATACTAATCTAGAAAATGTTCATATCTTTACATTGTTTGACTTTCCATTTGTGTCTTTCCTTTTATTTAAAACTTTATGTCCCTCAATAACGTCTGTTTTCATCATATAGATCCTGCACAGTTCTGTTTTTAAGTAGGTTTTTATATTTTTTGTTGCTATTATGTTAACATTTTTGTTATATTTTCTAACTGATTACTGACCTGTGGGAAACACATATAATACATTATTATACACACATAACTAGACATATTGCTAAACTCATTCGTTTGACAGTTTTCTTTTTCAGGTAGGTAACAAACATATCATCTGAAAAAAATATTTATTTTAACCAATATTTCTACCTTTTATTTATTTTCTTATTTTTATGTCACTATTTTTTTTTAAATATGTTTTTATTGATTTCAGAGAGGAAGGGAGAGGCAGAATTGAACCCGGGACCCTTCAGTCCGCAGGCCAACGCTCTATCCACTGAGCCAAACTGGTTAGGGCTTTATGTCACTATTTAGAACTTTTAGAACAATGTTTGATGTTTTGCCCTTACAGCTGGCATCCTTTCTTTAATGAGAATGTTTCTAGTTCGTTCTTCTTAACCCATCCCCTACAGCCCCTGCTGGTTCTAATTCATTAAATCTGAGATGGGACCCAGGCAACTGTGCTCTGTTAGTTACACGGATAATACTGACGCATGTTCTCCCCCACTACCCCACTGAGGACCCTACTCTTCTGTGTCCCCATTAAACATTATTCACTATGATGTGCACTGCCTTTACATTAATAAAGTACTATCTTATTTTAGGTTTATTAAGAGTTATTAATTGGGAATTAAACTTAATAAAATATCTTTTCAGCATCTCAATGACCTCCCCTCTAGGATAAAATATGAATAAACACCTGTTTGAAAGCACCAGGGAACTGCCAGTGCAGACAGGATGTGAGAAGACAGGTTTCTAGGGAGAGAAAAGTCATTGGGGTGAACCTGACATTCTAAGCCATGTTCCTCTTGAAACATCTTTTGGTATTAAAGCAGCACAGGGCAGAGGCCAAGAAGTTGAGCAAGAAGCAGTAACTAAGAGACTGAGAAGGTCACCAGCACTTTTGGCAGACGTATGGGGCTGGGAGGAAAAGACTGGCTGGTGTTCAGGGCCCACTTCGCAGGAGGAGCACTGGCGAGCGTTCCGGGCTTCCCACCAGGACCCAGGTGGTTAATTTTATTGTCCAATTAGCTGGGCCACAGTATCCAAATACTTGGTCAAATAGTAATGTTCCTGGGAAGGTATGTTTAGACGAGATTAACATTTAAATCAGTAGACTGAGTAACACAGATTATTCTCTATAACAGAGGTGGGTCTCATCGAACCTGTAAGGGCAAGCAGAAATAGAACAGGCCTGGAAAGACTGAACCCAGCTTTGAACAAGTTCAGTCCAGATTGGAATAGGTGATCGATCACTACCTGCCAAAATTCAGAGTAAATTCTCTCTCGAGGAAGATAATACTAGTAAGAGCCTTTACACAATTTTGGCCACACTATCTGGCATTCAATTTAAAAATTATCAGGAATACCAGGAAATAGGAAGGAAAGAGAAAAAAAGGAAACAATAGAAACAGATTTTTATATTTTGAAAAAAACATAAAAAACACAAGAAAGATAAATTTGTAATATGGTTTAAAGGTCTAAAATATGTGTAATTGCAATCCCAGAAGGAGAAGAGAGAAAGAATGGGGCAGAAAGAATATTTGAAAAATAATGGCCAAGAAATTTCCCAAACTGGTAAAACACATTAAGCTACAAATTTAGAAGTATTTTGTATCCCAATTAGGATAAATACAAAGAAAACCATTCCTAGACATATAATACTGGACCATGGTAAGAGGTGGGGGGAAGAACTAAAATAAAATAAAAATTTGAAAGCAATAGGGGAAAATATGTTACCTTCAAAAAAACAGCAATACGACTTATAGCCAACAGTTTTACAATGGAATAACATATTTAAAATGCTGAATGAAAACAGATACAATTTATCATTATAAACCCTGTGAAAATATCCTGAAAAATTAAATAAAGACATTTCCAGAGAACCTAACACTGTGATAATTTATCACCAGTTGACTTGCCTTAAGGAGAATTCTTCAGGAAGAAGAAAAATTATCCCAGTAGGAAGCACAGAAATTCAGAAGGAGTAAAGAACAATGGAAAGGATTAATATGTGCATAAATCTGCATGAATATTAACTATACAAAACAAAAGAAATAATGTCTTTTGGAGGTGAAAATACATGTAGAATTATAATGCACAATAAACAGTAACACTAAAGTCAGGAGTGGGGATAAATGGAGTTAAAGTATTCTAAGATCCTTGCATTGTCTTGTAAGGAGAAAAGTTACTATTTTACATGAAATGTTAATAAGTCAAGGATGAATGTTATAATATCCATAGCCATCTTTTAAAGAAAAAGAATATATAACTAATAAGTGAAGAGAGAAACCAATTAGAATAATAAAAAACATTTGATTAATCCAAAAGACATCAAGAAAGGAGAGAAAAAGAAAGATAAAACAGGTGGGAACAACAGAAAGCAAATTGCGAGGTGGTAAACTTATGCCCAAACATATCAGCAATTACATTAAGTTTAAATTGACTAAATATTTCTATTTAAAGATAAACGCTGTTACACTGGCTACTTGATGATATTGAATCGACAAAGAGATGCCCTTAAAATGCAAGATTGAAAGTGAAGCACTAATCAAAAAGAAGTTATAGAAACATCAGGCAGAGTAGCTTGTAAGGCAAGGAGCAGTCCTAAAGATAGAGACATTTCATACTATAAAGAGAAGGAGAGAGAGGGAATAAATTTTTCTAAACAAAACAGAGAAACAGACTAGGGCCAGGATCAAACCCGCAACCCAGGTATGTGCCCTTGACCGGGAATCAAACCCGAGACCCTTCGGTGAGCAGACGGACACTCTAACCACTGAGTCACCAAGCAGGGCCATATTGGGAGATTTAACACAATTTTCTCAGTCACCAATTGAACAAGGAGACACAAAAAATCAGGAAGGAAATAGAGGGTTTGAAAAACTGGGTTAACTTTTACCTGTGTACAGAATGTTGAATGAACATTTCTGTTCCCCTGAAATTGTCTCTATGGCCCCAGCTGCAAACACCAGGCTCCAGGAGATGGCCACACATGGAGCCCAACACCTCCCCCAGGGTTACTGACAGGCCCCGAGGTGTCTATGCAAGAAGCTGGAGAAAAGAGACTGTCTTCCCTTCAGTCCTCAGCCTGTGGGGAGAGCAGTGTGGTGGGCAGAGGGGATTCTTTCCTTTCTCTGTGGGGAGGCTGCACCTCCCGCCAGGTAAGGAGATTCCCAGAGGACAATTTGAAAGATCCAGGTGCCCACAATGGTTCTGCGTCTCCTCAGCAGCTGACCTGATCTCCCCTGAGCCCACCTGAGAGGACTGGGGGAAGGTGATGAGAGACCGGGCAGGCAGTGGGGATGGGGCTGCCTCACAGTCCAATGGGCCAATACGCCACCCACAAGAGGGGCTGTGGTATCCCCCTGGAGGGGGTGGGGATAGGGAGGGTGAAAGTGTTTGAACTACACCAGCTTTCTCACATGAAGGAAGTGTGCAGCTTGGGGGTTGGGAGCATGGTTTGCACTACAAGAGAGCCAGCATTCAGCAGTCAACGCTAAATGAAGAAGGGATAGCCAAAGGGGAAAACTTTAAATCTACCAGCCAGTAAGTAAAAAGACACCTGCCTTTCCCCACCTGCCCTCTGGGATGACCCCAGCTATGGGGGAGCTGGAAACAGACCACACTCCTCTTCACTTTCCAAGTGTCTCAAGCCTGGGGCTGGCTTGGGAGGTGCCCTGGGACCCCAGCTTCTTCCCTTACTTACTATGAGGCACTTCTCTCCCCAAACGCCCACACTGCTCCTTCCTGGCAAGCCCTTGAGTGGTGATGCCCCAGGCCCCTGTCCTCATCCCTGCAGACAGGAGTGGCTTAGGGGAGCAGAGTGATGCGGGAAGAGGGACTGGAGGGCTTTAAAAAGTAGGGTTGGAGCCGCCTTGCTGGCTGGTCTTTTAAAAGTCAAGCTCTACTTGACACTGGGGCCTGCACACCCAGAAGGGTGGCTTTTAAGAGATCAGGGACTGTGATTTCCCTGGGAAAGGCCTCAGCGTAGCAGGACTCAGCTGAGCCCGGCTTGTTAGGATCCTCTGTCCATCTCTCTAGGCAAAAATGGGTCCCAAAGGGTGATTTGGAGCAGACTACTGGCTTCGGGCCTCATTCTTTCTTTTTGTTGTTATTTATTCTTTTTTTTTCTTTTTTTGTGTGTTCAGGCCTCATTATTATTACTATTATTGTTATTATCGACAGCTGCCATGTATTGAGTGGAGTCTACATGCTACACGTTGTACTAAGCCCTATGTATGCATTTTCTCCTTATTCACGTTTTTTAGAGCTGAGGGCTTTTGCCGGGGAGGCTGAGACACTTATTGAAGTGACATAGCCAGTGAGTGAAGAAGCCAGGACCCCATCCCAGGTCATTCCAGCTGCAGAGCCTTCGTTACAGCCTCAGCATCACACCCTCTCCGAGTGCTGAGGGGGAAAATACACTTGCAATGTCTATGAGCTGAGGACTATTGGAAGCATCACTTGCATTCTGAAGGGAAGGTTCTCTCATAACAACATAATGCAAATAATTTAAAACTAGTCTGAACTTCAAAATGTTGCCACAAATGCAGGTCCTGCTTTTCCTACATTTGGCATAAGAATTCTTGAGTAGCCAAAATAACCTTGAACAAGCCCAGTGAAGACGATGTGAGAAACCAGAAATAGGAAGAGGCCACTCGGGACCTCATGAAAGTTCAAGTGCAGACACCATTTTTCACCGTCTTAAGAATACGTTACTTTGCTAACACCTCGTGCTGAGAATGGAGTCCAGCGACCAGGGCGGACTCCGGAACGGGGTGTGGAAGCAGTTATCCTGGAAAGTGAGTTTGTGTGCGGCCAACAGCTGAATAACACCTGAGAAGTTCGCTTCCTCCAGCTCCTGACACAAGTGACAGCCCCAATTTTTATAAATGTGAGGCCCACTTATGGTCCTTCAATGCCCAGACAATTCTTCAAACTTGAGCTAAATAAAGCACTCATGGGGACTTTTTGTCTCTAATGCCATCAATACTGAGTGAGAGAAATTCTAGACGCAGATGCTTAAGTAAGATGGACCGGCGTGTTAAGAGCTGTTCCATGTGGTAAAGGGGCCAGCGCTGTAGATGGCTGGACTGCATTTTGATGGAACTGTTGGCTTTCTTTTCTTTAATATATTTTTATTAATTTCAGAGAGGAAGGAAGAGGGAGAGATAGAAACATCCATGATGAGAGAGAATCGTGGATCCGCTGCCTCCTGCAAGTCCCCTACTGGGGATCGAGCCCACAACCCGGGCATGTGCCCTTGACCGGAATCGAACCTGGGACCTTTCAGTTCACAGGCCGACGCACTATCCACTGAGCCAAACTGGCTAGGGCAATCCTGTTGGCTTTTTAAAAGATGGAGTGAGGCCCTACCTGGTTTGGCTCAGGGGATAGAGCATCGGCTCACAGACTAAAGGGTCCTGGGTTCAGTTCCGAGGAAGTGCATGTACCTCAGTTACAGGTTTGATCCCGGCCCTGGTGGGGAGCATGTGGGAGGCAACCAATCTCTCTTTCTCTCTCCCTCTCTCTCTCTTTCTCTCAAAATCAATGCAAAAATGTCCTCAGGTGGGTGAGGTTAAAGAAAAAAACAACAACAAAAAAACAAGATTGCCAGGGGTGGGGAAGCTAATTACAAAGAATGACGGGAATAACTAAGAATGGTCTCTTCTTTTTTCAGTCCAGGAGATGTTTCTACTTCTTTCATCACCAATAACCCATTACCGTGTGTCCAACAACAGTAACATCTTACGTTCTCACTCAGGCCCGGGAAAAAGAAATAACCCTGGGCCATGGTGGGAGCTCTTTATCTGGAGGAGGTTGAGGTAGGGAAAAGTAATCCTTCCCCAGGAACTGGTCACAGAGACTGGCTACGCCCAGTGGGTACACTGGACTTCTTCAGGTCGTAAGGCCACAGCTCTCTCATTAGGTCAGTTCTTTCTTGGCACTTCACCCTCCAGGTTTTTGTGCGCAAACTCTACTGGCTCTCACAGGCAGGGTTTATGTTGCATAAATTCCAGTGGTGAGGTCATCCCCATGGAAGGTTTCCATATATGACAGGCCTCGCCGCTGAGCCCAGGAGCATTCCCAAGGCCCTTTCACTGATGCTGTCCAAGAGCAAGGTCTTGGCTGGACTCCCACACTGAAGGGGCAGTGGAGCTTTGGTTTCTGAAAATAGGAGAATTGTCCTTTCTGTCCAATTATAAAAGTGTTCTCTGTAGAATATTTGGAAAATTCAAACAAAGTATAGAGGGGGGGAAAAGGTCATGCCATAATTCCATCACCTACAGATAACTAATATTAACATTTTGGTGTACTCATTTCTCACAGTTTTTACTAATGCATGTATCTCTGTATGTTTTAGGAGGGCAGTATTGCATTGTGGTTAAGAATGTGGTTTGGGCCTAACCAGTTTGACTCAGTGGATAGAGTGACAGCCTGCGGACTGAAGGGTCCCAGGTTCGATTCTGGTGAAGGGCATGTACCTTGGTTGCGGGCACATCCCCAGTAGAGGGTGTGCAGGAGGCAGCTGATCAATGTTTCTCTCTCATCGATGTTTCTAGCTCTCTATCCCTCTCCCTTCCTCTCTGTAAAAAATCAATAAAATATATTTAAAAAATAAATAAATCATCAGCTTCCGATTTGCCTTGTAAAAAAAATGTTCTAAAAAAAAAAAAGAATGTGGTTCGGAGGTCTGAGACCACTCATTTAGAGTTCTGTGGGCTTCCACAACTTAATCTCTTTAAGTCTTATCTCCTTCAGCAATGAAGTTTGCACATACTCAGTCTAGCCCTCCACCAGTATAATAGTATTTTAACTTATAGGTTTATAATAAGTATTATCTGGTAATAAAATTTCCCCCAATTTTTAATAAATATTTCTAACTTCACTGGTATTCAGGGAAATGCTTATTTTTTAAAATATATTTTTATTGATTTCAGAAAGAGAGGGATAGAAACATCAATGATGAGAATCATTCATCAGCTGCCCCCCACTGGAGATCGAGCCAGCAACCTGGGCATGTGCCCTGACCAGGAATCAAACCATGACCTCCTGGTTCATGGGTTGACACTCAACCACTGAGGCACACTGGCCAGGGCAGTAAGGTCTGTTTTTCATGATTATCTTCAGATTTCTAGGCAGTTTGCCTACAAAAGCTATGTCTCCTTTCCAGTAGTAAATTCTCTACCTTGCTTCATTATAGTGGCTAGATGATCCTTTCAGGACACTGCTGAATTAACAGTAGTTAGGATGGGTCTATTCCTGACAATATTACTTCTTCATTAAAAACTAGAGGCCCAGTGCATGAAATTCATGCACTCGGGGGTCCCTCAGCCTGGCCTGCGCCCTCTGGCAGTCCGGGAGCCCTTGGGAGATGTCCGACTAATGGCTTAGGCTCGCTCCCCGCGAGGAGGCAGAGAGGCTCTCACCACTGCTGCTGCGCTTGCCAACCATGAGCCCAGCTTCTGGCTGAGCGGCACTCCTCCTAGGGGAGCACACTGACCAAGGGGGCAGCTCCTGCGATGAGCATCTGCCCTCTGGTGGTCAGTGCGAGTCATAGCGACCGGTCGTTCCGTGGTTTAGTCCATTTGCATATTAGCCTATTATATTGGATGATGCTGGGGTGCTCGCTTTGGCAGGACATATACTAAAGTTGGAACGATATAGAGAAGATTAGCATGGCCCCTGTGCAAGAAAAAAAATTATGCTGGGTGTTGCTTCAGAAACTGTATTTTATCATGTTAAGGAAGCTTCTTTCTTTCCTAACTTATTAGGGGAGTTTTAAAAGTAAAGAATAGCCCTAGCTGGTTTGGCTCAGTGGATAGAGCATCCACCTGCAGACTGAAGGGTCCCAGGTTTGATCCCAGTCAGGGACACATGCCCAGGTTGTGGGATGGCATGAAGAAGGCAAACAGTCAATGATTCTCTCATCACTGATGTTTCTCTCTCTCTCTCTCCCTCTCCTTTCCTCTCTCTCTCTCTCTCTCTCTCCTTTCCCCTCTGGGGGAAAAAAAAAAAAGAATGTCAATTTTCATCTTCAAATACTTTACTATCTACAAGACACTCTTATGTCAGTGTAAGTATTTTATGGGGCCACCAATACCTTCTCAACAAACTTACCATGTGCATCCAGGGCTCTGGCGTCAGGCAGATCTGGACTGCCTTCCTAGTCCGCCACTTACTAGCTGGGGGTTAGGGGCAAGTTCTAAATGCGGATGCACAATAAATGCTGGCAGTTTTGACACATTATTCCTTTACTCTATTAATAAATTTGTGTGCTTCATTTAGGATTTTTGCATCTATGTTATTGAAAATGGTGTGAAGCGTGTGTATATGTGTTTGCACGATTAGGTATGTTCACAAAAATGAATTATGTTGGTTTTCTTGTTTCCTATGAGCTACAGTAGTTAAAACAGCAAGAGATATTTATACATTCATGTCCACAGCAGCACTATTCACAATAGCCAGAAGTGGACGCAACCAAGTTGTCAACTGTGGGATGAATGGATAAACAAAATGTGTTGTATAGATACAATGGAATATCATTCTGCCTTACGAAGGAAATTTTTACATGCTACAACACAGATGAATCCTGGGACATTATCTAAATCAAATAAGCACGTCACAAAAAGATAAATACTGTGTGATTCCACTTACATGAAATACCTAAAGAAGTCAAATTCTATGAGACAGAAAAGAGAAGAATAGTTGCCAGAGGCTAGGGAAGGAGGAAAAGGGAGATGTTGTTCAATGGGTGCGAAGTTTCAGTTTTGCAAGATGAAAAAGTTTTGGAGATTGGTTTCACAATAATGTGAGTAAACTTAACATTACTGAACTGTACACTTAAAAAGATTAATATGGCAAATTTTAGAGTATGTGATTTTTTTTACAATAAAAAATGGCATAAGGATGATCTGTTCCTTGAAAGTTGGAAAGAACTCACTCATAAAAGCATCTGGAGATAATACCTGCACACTTTTTTCCACTTCATTAATATTGATTTTTTAGTCTTTTAAATTAAGATAATTGTGGTTTCATTCACATGCATAATTTCTTTCTTACTAGAAAGTCATCTATTTCATTGTCTAGCAAATTAAGTATCCTAGTTTTATGTAGAACTTTCTTATAACATGCATTTGTTGTATCTCTTTGTTCATTTCTAGTTTTTTTTTTCTGTCTCTGGCAATTTTATTGTGTTTTTTTTTGTTTTGTTTTGTTTTAAGAATGACATTATGAACTTATCTACCAATTCTCCTATTTTTAAATTCAGTAATATATGCTTTAATATTTCTCTCTTCTTGGCTTTCCTCATATATTTCATTATTCTTTTCTGTAATTTGAAGCAAATGCTTAATTCATATCTTTTGATTCTTTCTTATTAAATAATTAAAGCATCTAAAGTTCTAAATTTCCTTCTGTACAATATGTAGAAATTCCAGAAGTTTTAATTTATGATACTGCATTATCATTCATTTCCAAATAAAGACAACTGATTATATATGTATTTATTTTCTCATGCTTTCCTTCTTTCACCTTCTAAAAGGTAACCTTCTATGATTAACTTATTAATTTTTAAATTGTATAAACTTTAAGATCATTATTCATAACGTGTGCATATTAATTGTATAGGACCAGGCAACAACAGGACTGTTAGTGCAAGGCGGAGCAGTCCAGGCTGCCTCAGGGCCACACAGGGAAAGGGGGATAGTGACAGGCGAGGCACTCTCTCTTCCTCACTTGGCCCCACATTCCTACCCACGCTAAAACTGCAGGAGAAATAATTTCCAATATCCTACAGGTTAAGAACCCAATCGAAGAACAAGAATAGAGAGAGTTGGCTTTTAGGGGAAAAGTTCCGTGACCACTATGCTAAGTGATAAACACTGAACATATTCAGGACATTAAATTTTCAAATGAAGCAAAACTTCATACATTTGCAGACTTCCCACCACAGAATTTTGATATTAAAAAACCCCACTCCTCTCCTATCCAAACTATTTACTCTTCTGCCCCCACCTGAGGGTCACAAACAATACCAATATTTCCAGGCCACCTTAGAACACAAGCTCATAGAAAGAAAAGCACAGGATCAACTGCAGCTTTAAACACCTTCCTAAATGTTGCCCAACTCAGAAAAGAATAGTCAACACAAAAAATTGGTAGGGTGGGGAGGCATGGGAATGCAATCATTTACGTGGAGTGTAACCTGGAACTCCAAATACTCTATTATCTTCATCTGAAAGCTTTTAGGACCTAGGGAGGAAGTTGAGACAGCACCAAAATGCAGATGACTTCACAGCCCTGGATGATGGCAACAGGTAGACAAGAAACACAGAACAATTAAAGGTGAACCGGGACACACCTGCACGGCAGTCCATCTCAAATTTCATATTCCCCCAAACTAGACCTTTTAGTCAGCCTGTTCAGACGAAGCTTGATCAAACAGATTGCTCTAGAGCACACATGAACAAATAAGTTAATTGCTTTTTATTGTAGAGGAAAAAATATCCTGAAATATTTGTTAAATAACATATTAGTAATTCCCAACAAAATCATCCTTCAGGGTTGTCAAGCTCACCATCTGGTCAGACATAGTGAGCTGTCCCTGGCTCTCATAATAAACTTTATTAACATTGCCATAAACCACACAAAAACCCAAAGATTTTCTGAATGGCTTCCAAATTTCTGCAAAGATGCCCTTAATTAGTCCAAAGGTAAACAATAAACAAGTTGGCAGAGAAATTAGGAGAGCTGAAAGAAAAAAAAATGTTAACAATTGGGGAATCTAGAACAAAGAGTATATTAGTGTTCATTATACCCTTCTTTCAAGTTAATTTCTTAGTTACAGGCAGACTGAAAAGTTGCTTTAGCATGATTGTGCTATTTTCCAGACTTGCCTAAAAATATATATTCAAATATTTCTTTTCAAATCAGAAATAGAAAGAGTTCTCTCCCAGGTGATACTCACTTTCTATTCTGCCTAAAAAAGCCCCCAGAACTTTATGGAAAGTTTAAATTAAGGGGCTACAGTACACTGATGTGGTTTTATAGTTCCTGACAGGTGTTTGGGTCAAATCTCATCGCAGGTCTGTGATGGTCACTGCTCTGTCCACAACAGTCACATGGCTGCAGCTCTGTAACAGAGAAAAAGAAAGAAAGGGGAAGTCCTGGAACATTCTGAAGTCATTTTTTTAAAGTTTCTTACTTAACAATGCTCATTCTGGCTAGTGGTTCCCAGCTTGGAATCCAGATTGCTACTTAACTGGCAGTTTCAGTAAAGGGTCTAGGAATCATTATTTCCAACGTGGGCCTATCTATCCTCGTTTATTTTTCAAATGTATCTATACTCTAGAGTCATTCAAAAGGTATATGTTTACCTAAAAGAATTGCTGACTTCATTGCTGTTTTTTGGGTCACTATGTCAATCAGAAAATAAAGCACTCCTCCTCGCACATGGGGAATGCTCTCTTTTGGCATGCAAAAGGGGTCTTTATAACTGAAAACCTGGACATTTTGGGGGATTGTTTTAACATCCTGGCCCCTAGACATTTATTACTTTCCAAGGTGGACTAACCTGTTTTTCTAACCTATACTTTAAGGATTTTTAACCTAATATTTTTTTCCTTTTTACTGAATTTATTGGGGTGATACTGGTTAACAAAATCATACAGGTTTCAGGTGCACAATTCCACAGACTAAGCTATTTTTTTCTTAACAGATTTGTCAGAAAGTTGTTCTCATTCTCAGCTGAAAACTGTCATTCCATGAGATCTAAGTTTTAGCTCTGAGTCATAAGAAATACTCCCAATATCTTTTTATACAACAGTTCTTCTAACAGTAAAGCCAGTTCTCAGATTCTCCCTGGAGTTTCTCTTCTAAACACCCCCAGTTCCCTTTACATGACAATGTTCCAAGTCTCTTTTCCAGATTGGTCACTTTCCAGTGAACCCTAAAGAAGTAACACTCCATGCCCAGCATGGAGTGGAGTGACACTATCACAGTAGAGGGGCATACGGCAACACACTGAACTTATCAGCAACTGAAACTTTTTATTCACAGAATTCAACTTAGGGAAAAAACTTCCTAAGAAGATCATAAAGTCCCTATTCTCTAAGTAAAATTCCAGAATCAAATATACTTTACTTATTGTAAGTGGTTTTTTTCCTATGATTTCAAATCTTTTATTGAAGTACTAGAGGCACAGTGCACGGATTCGTGCACAGGTGAGGTCCCTTGGCCTGGCCTGCAGGGATCAGGCCAAAACTGGCTCTTGGACATCCCCCGAGGGGTCCCAGATTGCGAGAGGGCAGTTCTTGGGTGACACACCCCGGAATCGGGCTCCCTCCTCTCTGGTTCCGGGTGCATTGAGCATCTGCCCCCTGGTGGTCATTGTGCATCATAGCTACCAGTCAGATGGTCGAACGCTCGACGGTTGCTTAGGCTTTTATATATATAGATAGGCTTAGCAACTGATATTGATAAAGAAAAAAAACTAACAGTTAATAAGCCAGCTTACTGCACTAGGTATTTTCTGCATATTATCTCATTTAACCCTCTCAATAACTCTATAAAGTAGGGATTATTATTATCATCCCCATTTACAGGTATAAAGCTGAGGCGCAAGAAGGTTAAGGAGCCTGATCAAAGACACATGGTTCTTAAGTAGCAGAGCTAAGACTCCAATCTGTTTCCATCCCACGCTGCCTCCCACGTATTAGGAAGATTTGGGAAGGTAGGTGATAAGGCTAATCTTCTATGTGGGTCAGAAAGGCAATGCACCTCATCAGCTCTGACTGTCTTCTCTCCCTGAGGCACAGCCCCGAATCCTTCTACATAGATACATACACAGAAGAGTGGTGGATCCTTGCTGTGTGGATGAAATCCTTTCTGGCGGCAGGAAGAAATCTCCTCTAGTCCATGGTCAGTTAGTTTAAAGAATCCAGTTCTGGAAAAAGAAAAAGCAGACCCAGAATCAAGCAAATGTGGCCCCCCAATCCCTAACACACGCACGCACACACACACACACACACACACACACACACAGCAGGGCAGAGCTCATTTTGAGACCACCTCAGAAGTACACTGGCTGGTAAGTCTCTTCTCTGGTGAATGAGTCAGAGTTAGAGAATGAGTCATCACTGCCACCACACTAGTTTGCTAGGGGAATTCACAGTAAATAACAGGATTTAGAATGAAAAAGAAGTTAACATTGAGATAATGTTTGATTTTGAAATTCTCTAATCTGACATAAAATCTCTTACAATTCCTATTGCTTCAAGTCAAACACTTCAAATTTCTTATGTCCTTTTCTTAGAAAAGCACCTAGCCCTAGCTGACCTAGCCCTAGCTGGTTTGGCTCAGTGGATAGAGCGTCAGCCTGTGGACTGAAGGGTCCCAGGTTTGATTTTGGTCAAGGGCATATGCCTGGTTTGCAGACTCAATCCTCACTAGGGGGCATGCAGGAGGCAGCTCATCAATGATTCTCTCTCTTCATTGATCTCTCTCTCTCTCTCTCTCTCTCTCTCTCTCTCTCTCTCCCCCCCCTCCCCCGCCTTCTTCTCTGAAATCAATAAAAATATATTAAAAAGAAAAGAAAAGAAAAGCACCTAAGCTTGGATATCTTTTCAAACAAGTGTACCAGGTATATCAGGATATGGGGCTTAAAAGGAAGCCTCTTAGAACAGCCAATTAATACCACAATCTATATATTTTATAGAGAACAAGGTCTTAGGGATAGAGATCCTTTCCTCTGAGGCTTCCCCCCACTGCCTCCTTGTACTGCCCGCCCCCCCATGTCCTAGGTACTTACTCCTGGAATTTAGGGGAGCAAACAATGGCTATTGACTCCGGCAACATCAACTGATAGGAGCAGTGAGTGTGCAGGTCAACACTGGAGAGGAAGGCAGTCTGTGTGGGATGAGTCTGAGAAGAGAAAAAAAGTCAGAGACGCTCTCAATGAGAATTCATGGCTAACCCTGGCCCATGCAGGAAGGTAGAGTCAAATAGTTCTCAGCAGCTAGTGGCCACAGTCTCCTTCTCAAGTTCAAAGCCATTGCAGCCATGAGGGGTACACCTGAAGTTCATGATAAGTAATGAATTTCTTTTCCAGCAGTGTAAACAACTGTTGTTTAACGTGAGTATGTGAAGAGACTCATAATTTCTAATTGACCATCAAGACTTATTTAACTCCTCACAGGCTCTCTCTGCACAGCGAGAGTCATCCGTCCTGGAACAGATGGAACAGCTGCCCAACAATACTTCAACATGGTAGAAGTCAAGGACTTAACCAGTTAGATGAGTGATTCTTCTTCCTCACAGAGGTGTTAAAAGGTCAAACATGAGTCTGGGGCTCTAAAGGCAAAAGGGGCAAAGGCTGTCCAGTGATAAAGCATATCCTCCAAGGATACAGAGGCAGGGGTGACTGGGATTTCAGTGGGCAGGTAAGTCACACAAAGGAATCTGTCTTGTTTCAAAAAAGGACCACGATATTGAAATGTGAGGTTAGAACACCATCTAAATGTACATTCAGTTTATCTCATTTGTTCTCAATTATTTGTTTAATTAAGCACATTCTTTGTACACAAATGAACAACCATGTAATGATATATGTTCACCTTTGAGGGGGTGTGATTTTAGATAACAAGAATAGAAAAAGAAAGACCCAGTATGACTCAAAAAGTCCACCAAACCTTCACTAACAGAAAAGCACAGAAAATCAGTAAGTATATTTGACCAGTGTTTTCAAACCCACTGTGCAAAAAATGAAGCTCCTGAGGAGCTTGTCGAAAGCACAGGCCCCTGTGCTCCACCCCTAGAAACATCCATCCTGAGAAAAACTTCTCTTTTTTTAAAAAGCTCATTAGCCCTGGCTGGTTTGCTCAGTGGTTAGAGTGCTAGCCTATGGACCAAAGGATTGCTGGTTCAATCCCTAGCCCTAGTTGGGTGCGAGCGGGAGGCAACTAATCGATGTGTCTCATATCGGTATTTCTCTCTCCCCCCCACTCCTCCTACCTCCCACTCTCTCAAAAAAAAAAAAATCAATGGAAAAAATATTCTCAGGTGAGGATTAAAAATAAATAAATAATAAAAAAATAAATAAATAACAGCTCATTAAATGATTCTCTGTGCCACCTTGTCTGAGAAGCACCACTCCACAGAACACTGTGGAAGAGGTCTGCAGGACAGGAATGTGTTAGCTGGATGCTGACAGGAAACCACACACAGATCTTCACAGGGCGGGTATGGATTTTGGTGACATCGAGGGAAAAACAGTTTCTACCTGATAATAATATGATCCTATAGGCTGCTAAGGACAAATGGCCTGTACCAACACATTTTATCCCATGGTTAGAGCCAGAAATTTTTTTTTTTAATTAAATTTATTGGGGTAACATTGGTCAATATGAACACGTAGGTTTCAGGTATGGGTTTATATGTTACAAGATCTGTACATTGCATCACCTGCCCACCACCCAAAGTCAAATCTTCTCAGAGCCAGGAATTCTAACTGGGAACGAATGAGGCCTACACAGGCCGATCCAGACCTCCATTCTAAAGCTGGGTTAACTAGAGAGACAATATAGAGACACATATCAGGGGCTCAATAAATAATTGTTAAACTAAATTAAAAAAACCTTGCCTTGCCCTGGCTGGTGTTCTCAGTAGTTAGAGCATTCCATTCCTGGTCAAGGGCAGGTATGTACCTGGGTTGCAGGTTGATCTCCACCCCCAGTTGGGGCTCATGTGGGAAACAACCAATTGATGTGTGTCTTTCTCACAATGATGTTTCTCCCTCTCTCTCCCTCCCTTCCTCTCCCTTCCAATGGAAAGCAATGGAAAAAATATCCTTGAGTGAGGACTAAAACAAAACAAAACAAAAAAACCTTGCCTTGAGCCACTGTTTCCCTCTAACTACTATGCCTTCTCTCTCTCTCCTTCCCTTCACAATTGAGTTTCAATATAGCAAAGGAACAGAAATGAGCAAGGGGAGTGGATACTGAGGGCAGCCTGGGCGCCTGGATGGGAGCAGAGCAGCCACAGGAGAGCACTGCTAGCAAAGTCAGTCTGAGACCAGGTGAAGGAGAGCCTTGAATATTGGGCTTGGGGTTCCACAATAGCTGGTGATCAATACATGACCATACAGAGAACTGGTTTGTTGCTGGCATTTTCTTTTGTTAAACTGAATAAAAACCTTGCGTTGCCCTGGCTGGTGTGCTCAGTGGTTAGAGCATTCCATTCCTGGTCAAGGGCACATATGTACCTGAGTTGTAGGTTGGATCTTTTGCATTTTCCTCTTGCCAACTGTAAGATCTGAGCACACTTATGGTCTGCTTTTGTTTATTTTAATCCCAAGTTAAGAAGGGATGGGACAGAAATATCATGGGGAAATGCTATCAATTTAGGATCTAAATTTGTTCCTACCTGAGCCCTCACTGATATTAGAAATCTTTTTGTTCATTTGCCGTTAAGTTCTTCCTGAAGTCCTAAACAGTAATTATTCCAGACTTTCTCCCATCTCCTCCACTTCTTAAACCCCCGTCTCTTCTCACTGGGTGGTGACTCTAGACGCCAACCTTGTTGAAATCAAGATCACCTAAACTGACTTTCCTCAACCCCTGCAAATATAACCTCAAAATTTTCTCTGCCCTGGCCAGGTGGCTCAGTTGGTTGGAGCACTGCCCAATATGCCAAAAGGTTGCAGGATTGATTCCTAATCAGGGCACATACTTAGGTTTCAGGTTAAATCCCTGGTCAGGCAACTGACTGATGTTTCTCTCTCACATCGATGTTTCTCTTTCTAAAAATCAATTTATTAAAAAAAACATATCTTTGGCTGAGAATTTGTTTAAAATCTGTTTCTTTCTCTCTGCCTTCAATTCTGTCTCAGAGGAATGAGTGTTTTCTCCCCCGTATGAAGATGAATGTCCTTTGTTTAGTTTTGATTTGGTACTTTCCTACATCCATAGTTTTGATTTGCTCCTTTCCTGTCTTTCCTGCCCTCTAAAATCTCCTCCACTGGCTCACTGGTGTTAAAAACACAATCAGACAACTAACAGACAAGAATGGAAACAAACCTTAAAAATGTTGAGCAAAGAAGCCAGACACAAAAGAATACATATTATGCTAGTATAATTCTATTTATATAAAGTTCAAAACCAGGCAAAACTAAATATCTCATTATGAATACACATTTAGGTGGTAAAACTATAAAGAAAGACAAAGATTTCCAAAAAAGTCAGGCGAGTGAGGAAGTGTGACTGGGCAGGAGACAGGGTGTGGGGGGTGGGAGCATGCTTCTGGCAATGTTCTATTTCTTTAAAAAAAAAAATTACTGATTTCAGAGAGAGGGAGAGCGAGAAACATCAATGATGAGAATCATCAATTGGCTGCCTCTTGCATGCCCCCTTCTGGGGATCTAGCCCGAAAACCCAGGCATGTGTCCCGACCAGGAATCGAACCCTGACCTTCTGGCTCATGGGTCGATGCTTAACTGCTGAGCTACGCCGGCAAGGCTCTATTTCTTGAACAATGTTCTATTTCTTGTAGTTTGTGTACATAGATGTTTGCTAAATGGTTCATAATTTAGTTTATGTACTTTCTTATATATATTATATTTCAAATGTAAAGGTTTAAAAAAAACAAAATCAAACCAAAACTCATATTCAAGTCCTTCATACTAAACTATAAATCAAGCAAATCTTCTCTCGACCTGGCCACTCCTGAAGCCACTGGGAATCCCCTCTCTTTCCTTTCCTTTAGGACTAGGCTCTTCAAAAATGTGGTGTGCATTTCACTATCAGCATAACCTCCATTCCCATTACTCCTTCAGCCTTTATAATCTACTCCCACTGCTGCCTAAAACCCATTAAATTGAGGTCACCAGTGACTTCCCCAAATCCAACAGGCTCATCCAGGTCTTCATCATTCTAGAGCTCTCTGCAGCATGTGACATAGTTAACATCCTGAAATTTCTTCTTTTCTGTGTTGTTGTTTTTTTAAATATATTTTTATTGATTTCAGAGAGGAAGGGAGAGGGAGAGAGAAACATCAATGATGAGAATCATTAATTGGTTGCCTCTTGCATGCCCCACATTGGGGATCCAGCCCAAAACTTGGGCCTGTGCCCTGACCAGGAATCTAACTGTGACCTCCTGGTTCATAGGTCAACCACTGAGCCACTCAGGCTGGGCCTGAAGTTTCTTCTTAAAACGTTCCTCCTCCTTTGGTTTCTGTGCCTTAGCACTACACTCATCTTTCTCCGACATCTCTTTGCTTCATTACTGCCTACTTCCTATATCCCCCTAGGTAGCCTGTCCCCAAGGCTTCCAGCGAATCTTTTCTTGCTCCCCACTCTCCTCCAGTTCCTAGGCTTCCAAGATCAGCTCTATGCAGAGGTTCCCAGATCTTTCTGCCTTGGCCTTGCTCCCAAGCCCCAGCCACATTTCCAACAGCCTGATAACTATCTCCACCGATTTAATGTCTCACTAGTACCTTCCATTCACCATGCTCAGACTGAACACCATTCATCCCACTTCCAAAGTAAGTTCTCCTCCTGGAGCCCGGTTTCTGCTTATGAGATGATCACTGCCACTCCCACGAGTCAGGCTCCAAATCTCTAAGTCATCACTGACCTTTACTCATCATCCTCTTACTCATTCCCCACATCCTCTGAAATCCTACATTCATCTCCTCCTACCCAAGCACAATGTTATCATCCGAGCTCTCATAATTAGATTTCATCACCACACGAATCTCTTAAATAATCTCTCTGCCTCAACTTATCTTAAAACTGCTTTTGTTTTAATTTTTCTAAAGTATGGTTTGCTCTACTCAAGATGTAAATTCATACTGTACGCCTGAAATGAATATAAAATTATATGTCAACTATGTTAATAAAAGAAGAAAGAATCACAAATACAGAAAAAAAACAACCTTTAAGAGTCTCTTCTTACTAAAAAGGAGAACTATTCTGCTTGTCTACCCAATGTATCACGTTAAAGCTTATCTACCACCATTTCCTGGCATGAACCATAAACTCCAGCAAACTCGACACTCAATGCTCCAGGCACCGTCTGCCTATTCCAATGCCTTCCCTTCCATACAGAACTCTCCCTTGGCCCATCTTGTCAAAATTCTAGTAAATCATACCAAGTGATCCCTCCTTCCTCTGAATTCCACAGGGCTCCCTTTGCTCCTCAAGGCACTTGGCCCATTCTGCCTCATGTGAAGAGTTATAACTTGTCTATGTGTCTAATTTCCTTCATGAAACCAGAATCATATCTTACTTAAATCTATAACCCCTGGCAGATAAGAAACAAGTTTTCTATCCAATGGGGATACACAATGGAAGGCAAATATTTATGTACTTAAACTGAATAAAGGACAGAGGCACATGGGACTGCCTCCCAGGTGAGTATTTCCCAAATTCTAACATACAAGTATGAGTCATCTTCCCAAATCCTGAAGTGAGCTGACTTGTTCGTATGTAACCCTGGCACGCAACATGAAAAGCAGCCTGGTCTGAGAGTGAGGAATTGAAAAGGAAAAGAAAAAAAAATCAAGAAATAATTTTTAGAATTATATTTTACCTGAATATTACCAAAAGATTACATAAGATATGCAGACACTTGAAAATCACCTATATTGGTGGCCCTTCTGGTTTACAAAAAGATATAGGCTGCTTTAAGAAAAACCAAATGAAACATCTGAATTAACTTCCTTGGCTCATTTAAAATATTTTGAGCTCTATACTTTTCAGAACAGATAGACTATGTATGAAGTAGGCATAGCCCATGTCCACTTATATTCTAGGCCAGCATCCCATCACCATTCACACTCACAAGGAATCTGGGACATTAAGAAAACAAGTTCAGTTTTTTTTAAAAATAATGATAATTAATTAAAAAATTTTAAAGCCCTAAGTAGTTCCCAGAAATCAATACTGGAGCACAAGCAGTCAAGTATGCTAGGGAAGTCGAGTGTGCATCCAAGGGAGGGAGACACAATCATCTAAATAATCTGAATGCGATTCACTTTGCTTTAAGAAGAAAACTGGCAGTGTGCTTACAACATTGTGAGAGAAGAGACTGACCCGAGAGCACAGCATTGCTTACATGAATCCAGCCCAGTGTGATGAGGCCTTGCTGATCCTGTATGAGGAAAAGCTCTTCTTCGTTCTCCGTGTTGCAATAATCGGACCCAGCACTTTGCTTGGGGATGAGAACGTGGGTGATGGTAAATTCATTCCTCATCTGTCAATGAAGAAAACAGCCCATCCTGATTCCCAGGCACTTATGCAACCCCACTCTGTCACAGCAGTGGAAAGTTCAACATCTATGTAAGTGAAGGCCCATCCCACCCGAGTCTACACCTTGCTCCGAGTCCCCCACCTTGTGGTTCACAACCTTGGCTGCTCATGTGCATTCCCTGGGGGACACTCTGCCAAGTCACAGATGCCCACAGCCCCATGGGGATTTCCTCTGAAGTGAAATGGGTCTACTGGTGGTTCTCGGGAAGCTCCGCATATAGTACCTTTTCTCTTCCTTTGCTCATGTCTTAAGGAGTTTCCCTATCACTGTTCCTCTAAGTCCTTCTCATCCTTTAAGGCTCAGTCCAAGTCTATTCCACTTCATTCATTTATTCATACTTATTCATTCAGCAGCGAGTAATGGGTTCTGTAAGTGCCTCCATTCAATGTTCTTTCCTTCTTCAAAGTTCTTAGTGCTTGTATTGTACACACTATTCAGCATGCTACTTACCTTTGGTGTGCATCTCCCACCTTGCCAAAGTGCTTGGGTTCTTTCTGTGGGCACATGTTACGTGTCATATGTATTTCATACCCCCAGGTCCTACCATAAAGCAGGTGCTTGAAAAATGGTATATAGATAATGACTGGATCTTCCTACCCAGTGTAGAAGTAGGTATTTCTTACTACTGGCATTAAAATAATCAGTTAAATTCAAGGGACTCTGAAAATCAATCAGATATGGTCACCAAATTCAAAGTGACATGGCATTACGCTGCTGTCCATGGTTCCTTGGGCAAAGGGATAGGTACAAAGAGCAACCGACCCTGTTTACTTCTCTCAGAGCCACAGGAGGCCAAGGGGGGGAGAAACAGTTTCAGCTCAGAAAAGCATTTGTTTTTACCAGTTTTCCACAGAGAATTCCACATGTCTCTACTCCCCGTGCAGTGTTGGCACCGGCTAGTTGGAGGAACTGTGGGCAGAGCCTCCCGGGAACCACCATGTGGCGCAGCCCATCAATTGTAGGAGCTGTAATGGAGAAAAGGGAAATATCTGAGACCATGGGCAGAGACTTCCCAAGCACACTCAGAGTTGGCAACCCTGGGAGAGCAATGTCCTATCACTGCCACGTCCCCTTTGCCCCTAACTTCAGGCAGTGAGAGGGAATCTCATCCTAAATGGCAGAAGAAAGAGGGTTATAAAGTCTCTTTTCCAACCTCTGACCATAGCTGTTGGGAGTACAAGATTTCAAGAGAAGAAAAGAGGCTTCAGCCCAGCTGGTGTGGTTCAGCAGTTGAGCATCAACCCAGGAACCAAGAGGTCGCTGGTTCGATTCCCAGTCAGGGTACATGCCCAGGTGCAGGCTCCATCCTCAGTCGGGGGCATGCAGGAGGCAGCTGATCAATGATGTTCCTCTCTCATCAATGTTTCTATTTCTCTATCTCTCTCCCTTCCTCTCTCTCTAAAAATCAATAAAAAGATATTTTTTTTAAAAGAAAAAAAGAGAGACTTCAATCATTCAAGTTAAGACAAGGGTAAACTACTACTTAAAATAAGTTTCTTCTGCCCTGGCCGGTTTGGCTCAGTGGATGGAGCGTCAGCCTGCAAACTAAGGGGTTCCAGGTTTGATTCTGGTCAGGTTGCGGGTTTGATCCCTGGTGGGGGGCGTGCAGGAGGCAGCCGATTGGTGATTCTTTCTCATCATTAATGTTTCTATCTCTTTCTCCCTCTCCCTTCTTCTCTGAAATCAATAAAAAAATATATATTTTTTAAAGTTTCTGAGCTATTCAGGAATTCTGTCACCATCTAATACAAAGGAATAAAAAATAACCTCCTTGTTCAATTAAATTTTTACTTTTATTTTAATTATCTCTTTTATTTAAGATAAAAATATCAAAGGGTATGCCTTTCAAAGAAACACACCAGGATATATTCTAGATAACAGAAAGTAATATGGGCAATTACTTACTTCTGAATTTAATAATTTAGAAGAAAGCGAAAATGATAAAACAAAAAAATCCCTCTGGTCCTCATAAAAGGCATGAGCATACAAAGCAGCTTATAAGCCTGGTTCAGAATGCCAAGCATGGACCCAGTCCCTGAACACCAGGGAGAAACCCATGAGAGAGCCAAAAGGCTAAAATCAGGGGGTATCTTTCACAGTCACATTTCCATTAAAAAAAAAAAGTGAAAAAGGATGTTCTGCTTCTGCACACTTAAAAGCAAGATCTGGACCGCTGGAGAGGTAACAATGTCAGACCAGGAGGCAAGCAGTCACGTGGCAGTCTGAGGCCGGTATCTGAGGATTCTGAATTAAGGTTTGGCACCATCCTTTCGATTCAATAATCACTTACCAAACAGACTCTGTGCTCAGCCCACAGGGAACACAGAAAGGAGTAACACTCAAGCCCTAAGCCGGCAAGAAGTTAAAGCCTAGTTACTGACTAATGACTATACTACCAGGTAATGACCTTTACAGATAATAAGAGCTCTGGGAGTTTTAAGAACAGAATCAATTTTATTGAAGAGAAGAAGATCTGGGAAAATGTTAAGAAAATCAGGGAAGACAGAGAGAAAGAAAAGAGATTTTAAGTTCAGGGCAAATGTTAATAAACCTCTTTGGATAAGATAGTCCAGGGACTGTTATGGGAATGAGAGTCCAATTTGACCAAAGTATAGAATATGCATGAGGAAACAGTGTGAGAGATAAGTCTGCGGAGTATGTGGGGGAAAACCCTAAAGGCCAGGCTTCAGAGTCTAGCACCCCTGGCCCACTCATACATCGTCCTTTTAAGTGGATCTTCTGCAAAGCAGACTTCCTTAAATGACTACTTGAAAGCATATTCCTACCCAAAACCATCTATTCTAATAATTAAGGTATACTTATCAATTTGAAGCTATTGTTACTTTCTCAGATAGTCTATCACTGGTGAGAGGAGGAAAGACTATTGATGGTGTTTATGGCTGGACTGAATTATCACCTACTATATACAATATTCACCTTGACTAAGTTCCTTTAGGATCAGGAATGTTTTCAGGTGAAGTACAATTCAGTAGTGGCCCCCTTTAAAGTCAGCTGTCACACTACAAACCCTCAGTCCGCAGGCCGACGCTCCATCCACTGAGCCAAACCGGCTTCGGCTCATTGAACATTTCAAATCTCTGTACCACCCTTTAAAGCTGAGGGTGGGACTTTCAAGGATATTATTATTTCTTCAGAAAACTGATCATGATCCAGGTAAATTATATGGCTTAAGAAAAGGCCACTTTCATAATACAGCCAGTGTGACAGGATGCAGTCTAGCAATACTGATCAAATGGGAGCTGTGACCACAGCCTAATGAGTGGGATACTGGAGGTCATCTTAGGCAGAATCCCCCAGAATGACACACTGTTTAGCTGCAGCAGAGATGAAAGAGGACATGAGCAAAAGGACTCACTTTCTGAGCTGTGCAATGTTCCAGGTTTCAAGGACCTGTCCACCACAGGTGGCCTGGCAGGCTTCACAGCTGTATTACAGTCTGAAGGCTGTGTGGCTGCAACAGGTGCCATGGGGGACACATCTAGGGAGGGCTTCTCCAAGTCAGGCACCAGTGGGCCGCCTAGGCCAGGGTCCACCTTCCCAAACTCCTGTACAATTTTTAGTCGCTCTTTTTCTAGTTCTTGGTTCCGGATCATCTCCTCAAAGGCATGGAACTGTTCCTGCTCCAACTGTTGCTTCTTCTGTTGTGCTACCCTCTGTCTTTCCTTTTCCATCTCCTGCTGGATGGCCCGGTTCCGGGCAGACTCTTCTGCTTCCTTCTTCTACAAAAAAAGAATAGGAGGACAAGGCTATTCAGCAGGGGGACTTCCAAAAATGTGCTTCTGCTCTGGCCTGATTTCCCAACACAGGATTCATGCTTCCTCAGTACATCTACACACATGGAAGTCACCCACTCCCGTCTATCTAGCCACCATATACCTATTCTTCAAGGACAGTTAATGTCCCATTCCTCTCAGTACCCTTCCCAATGACTCTAATTAATGTATTTCCTTTACTGAAATCTTGATGCAACTTATTGTCTGCATTTCATAGCTGGTATCATATACAGTTTTATTCTCTAACTGTGCCATGCATACATTCTATATCCCAAGTAAGGCTATAAAATAGAACCAAATCCAAACTTAAACCTGCTATGTTGGGGTTTCTATTGAATTTTTAACCCAAAATGAAAGCTCTGAAATGTTCTGGTGATCAGTTCAACACAGAATGACATTTTTAATGAACAAGAAATATTAAGTACTAATCTCCTCCATTAAGGTTTTCACTCACTCAGTGCCTTAGAAATATATGCCTCATAGTCCTGGCCAGTGAAATCACTGAGCAGTGGTTAGAGTGTTGGCCCATGTACCAAAGGGTTGCAGGTTGGATTCCCAGTCAAGGGCATGTACCTGGGTTGCAGGTTTGATCCCCAGCCCAGGTTGGGGCTCATGTGGAAGGCAACTAATAGATGTTTCTCTCTCTCTCTCCCTCCCTCCCTTCTCCCTTCTAGTCTCTTTTAAAAAGTCAGTCAATGAAAAAAATATCCTCCAGTGAGGATTAAAAAATAAAGAAATATATGCCTCATAACTGTTCGCCTCTCTGCTGGTTTTCCCCATCAGAGTCCAGAACAGAGCTCAGCAGAGCGCTGCAACATAATGTGGAAGTGCCTGCAGGATGCACTCGCATCTGACACAGACCACTGATGGCGGCCTGGGAGCTCCTCCGTATGCGTGAACTGACTCTTCCTAACAGGAGTGATTTGAAAATGGCTTGGAAAAAGGTGGGCAGGCAGGCTAAATCTGTGTTAGAGTACTCAGCTTAAATACTTGCATTCTACTTTTCTGAGTTCTGGTACTTGCCAAAAATAGTAAAGTACCACAGGGCACAGCCTAAGAAGAAAAATTAATTTCCTTTTTTGTTATTATATACTCACTTTTTCTTCATTATGTTCTGTGTATTCTTTGGTATATCGTTTCAACAGCTCTGCCTTCAGCTGTTCTGCTCTGGGAAATGCAATCTCATTTAATTTCTGACAGATACACAAAAATACTGAAAATTAGAATAAGTCCAAGCTAATTAAATAGAAAAGTCAAATTGGCAGTGGCAACAATATTTCCAAAAACAATTTGAAATACTCCCTATGGCACCATACCTGCTATTTCACACTGATCTGGTGAAATGGCCTCATCTCCTATTGCAGGATTTGATGCTCAGATGCAGCCACTACTACTTTACCCTGAAGTTAGTGTGTGCCACTGCAAAGCTTTTAGATGGGTGACAATGAAAATGAAGACCCACCTTTAACGTGTCTTTCTTTTCAGGAATGACAGCCGATTTGTAATCTCGATGTTTTGGTAGTTTCTCAATAAAGAGCCTAAGGAAACAGATCAGAACGGTTAGGATACAAAGAAATGTCCAAAAGACTCTGAAGCAATGCACTTCTCTTTCCTGCAGCCACTGCATGACGGGGTCCAGATGTGCAGATGAGGGGAACAGGCCCATGCAGGAGGCCATGTTTCCCCACCCACCTCCAGCCTATAAAGAGCAACAGAGTGTTTCTCTTTTCTCCCAAATCAGGCCCCAGCCGCAAGCACCAGACTCCCACAACAAAAACATGGGGGCGGGGAGTGGGGGGAGCCTATCCTCTGCCCAAAAATACATTGCCAAAGACATTCTTTTCTTGTTGGAAGTCATTCAGGCTTCCAAATGAAAATATCTGTCACAAATAATTCTTCAGAGAAGAGTTTAGCAGCCAAGGGCAGGAAGCTAAAGGAAAACCCATGTTCTATTTCTACTCGTAGCCCCATGTGACCTTTAACTTTGGCTTGTTTTCCTTTGGGATTCATGCTCCTTCAAGGAATATTCCTTGCATCATATAAACACTGAGAAGCTTAGACAATACCTGTATATAATATGTTCATGTTATATGTATGACATACACTATGATCTCTGATGAAAAGTGCTCAGAGAAACCTAAGTGCTACATTTTCTCTTTTAGTTCTTGTCCTTGGCTGTGAAGCTCAGTGGGAAAAATAAATGGACTCAATTCACAGACCTCTAACATTTAGGATGTCTACTTGGAGACACTGAAAAAAAAATGGAAATCTCGTATCTTATCAGAACCCAAAGTGGCGAATTCAGAATTTCAGTGTCAGCTCTAGAATCTACTCTTTTAACTGCTACACCACACTGCCTCCACATGGTTCCTATTGGAGGGGTTCTGAACAAAGGGGTGTTTCTAAGCATTTTTTTGTTACTCCTTACCCGAGGATATTTTTCCATTTATTATTTTTTTTAGAGAGAGAGAAACATTTATGTGAGAGAGACACATGGATTGGCTGCCTCCTGTACATGCCCAACCAGGGCTGGAGATCAAACCTGCAACCCAGGTACGTGGCCTTGACCGAGAATTGAACCC
>NW_005871234.1:1822709-1877709 GCF_000147115.1 Myotis lucifugus | reverse complement strand
GCCAAAAATATTTACTATGTGGTTCTTTACAAAAAGCCTGATGACAGTATACTCATTTTCTTACTGCCCATTCACCATTCAACCCACTCTAATCAAGTATGTCTTTAATCCTGCTAGTGAAATTGCTTATCAAAATCACCATCATGTTACCAAATCCAAATCCTCACCCATCTGATCCAGCTGGCTCCTCTCTGCAGACACTGACCTCTTCTGACTCACGGTCCCACTCTCGTGTGGACTTCTTCCTGCCTCTCAAACTTTCCTTCAAAGTCTCCCTTGCTGGCCCTCCTTCCACTAACCAACCTCAGGGCTCAGTCCTGGGCTCCTTTTCTCATTCTATAGTCTCATTATCAAGGAGTCTTGATCCTTTTATGTGCTACGGACCCTTCTGGCATCTGATGAAACCTACAGATTCCTCCTCAGAATCTTTTTAAAGATATAACTAATTAAAAAAATAAATACAAAGAATTACAAAAGAAGCCAATTCTACTGAAATATCATTTTCAAAATATGAAAAATTCTGATGTGTGCTTTTTTACTGTGTTTTTTTAATGCATTTATTAATGTATTATTATTGCATTAAAAACAGGATCTTGTCACAGATTTAATAACTGTACTATAATTATGAGGTAGTAATAAGTGTAAATGCTACCTTGAGATATCAGTAAAAATTATAGTATGATATGAAAATAATCTTGATTTCTATTGGTGACAAAATTACAAATACAGGCATATCTCATTTTAGTGTGCTTCACAGAGGCAAGACCCTCCACCAGCAAAAAGATTATAACTGGCTGAAGCTCTGATGATGGCTAGCAATTTTAGCAATAAAGTATTTTTAAATTAAGGTATGTACACTGTGTTTTTTTAGGCATAAGGCTATTGCACACTTAATAGACCAGAGTATAGTATAAACAGAACTTTTATATGCACTGGAAAATAAAAAAAATTGATGTGACTCACTTTATTGCACGATTTGCTTTATTGTAGTGGTCTGGAACTGAACCCACAATATCTTCGAGGTATGCCTATATTATTAATACTACTGTCATTTGAGGCCTATATTCAAAATTGAGGGAAATGCTAAATTTCAGTTAGAGGTTAGTAAAAGTAAGAAAAGTTTTTCCCAACCAAGTTCATGGACACCAAGTTCTAGCTATGAATCCCTGTGGGGTTCCTGGCCCCAGATTAACAACATCTGTGCTAGAAGGTCTCAGTGTTTCTCATGGCTTCAGAACCATTGTGTGCTGAGGACTCCTGCATTTGTATTCCCAACTTAGACTTCTCTGAGTTTAGACTGGTGTATTCAACTTCCTTCTGGACATCTCTACTTGGATATCTCACAGGCATCTCAAATTTAACATCTTAACATGTCAAAGAAAGCCCAGGCCTGGATGGTTGTGACTCAGTGGTTGAGTGTCGACCCAGGAACCAAGAGGTCACTGGATAGATTTCAGTCAGGGTGCATGCCCGGTTGCGGGCTCTATCCCCAGTGGGGGGCAGCCGATACATTTCTCTCTATATATCCCTCTCCCTTCCTCTCTCTCTAAAATCAATAAAAACATATTTTTTTAAAAAAGAAAGAAAACCCACACCTGAACTCTTTTCAACACCATTCTTCCCATTTCAGTAAATAGACCACCACATCCTAAATTACAAAAGGAAGAAAGCCGAGGTCAATCTTCATACCATCGTCTTTCTCAAACTATAAGTAAGTCCCATGAACTCTACCTCGTGTACCAAATCCATGCCCCTTCAAGCCACCAGCCCCACTCCTGAATGGCTCTGTTTCCTGACTAATCGCCCTGTGTTCTCTCATACTCCACCATTCACCACATAGCAGCCAAAATTTATATTTTTAAAATATAAAAAAATAAGATTAGGTCACAACCTCACTTAAAACATTTCAATGGCTTTCTATTGCTCTCAAGATAAAATACAAACCTATAAGGTTCTACAAGATCTGGTCCTGCCTGCCTCTCTGACCTCACCTGGAGCCATCCTTCTTCCTCTCTTGCTACCCTCCAAACACCATGACCAGCTCTATTGTATCCTTCAAGTCTCAGTTTAAATCTCATCTTCTCAGACAGACTTTACCCTGACTACCCTATTTAATTAGATATTGCTTATTCTCGGTCACAGCACTCTCTGTTGCTTTCATAGCATTTTCCTCATTTTGTGACTATATAGTTATTTGCTTACCTCTTTTTTTAATAAAATATATTTTTATTGATTTTTTACAGAGAGGAAGGGAGAGTGATAGAGAGTTAAAAACATCCCCTACTGGGGATGTGCCAGCAACCAAAGTACATGCCCTTGACAGGAATCGAACCTGTGACCCTTCAGTCCGCAGGCCGACACTCTATCCACTGAGCCAAACCGGTCAGAGCTGCTTACCTCTTTATTGTCTTCTCCCATAACTAAAAAGGTACACCCATAGGGGTAGGGGCCATTTTATCTACTAAGTATCCAAGTACTAGCACAGTGCCAAGTATATAGTAGGTATACACAATATACATTTGTTGAATGAATATGGTCCTTGCCCTCAAAGCATTTCCTATGTCAGGAAACAGAACTCAGAAGGCCCTTCAGAAAACATCCTCAGGTGAGGATTAACAAAACAAACAAACAAAAACAACAGAACACTGCCAAAAGGAAAAACAAAAGGCACAGAACCTACGTTGAGTTTTGTCTCTCCAAACTGTGGAACAAAGCATATCCCTAAACCCTGAGCTTGTTTCCTCATTTGTAGAATGGGAGGAGAATGTCCACTACTAAATGCACACAGAACTGTGAAGGTCAAATGAAATAATGCAGGTTAAATACTCTATGAACTAGTAAGAGCCATACAAATACACTGGTATTATCAAAGGCGCTGGTATTATCAAAGAAGAAGACTAGGAATTATATATGAGACCCTTTAACTTTATTCCCTTCCTAAATGACATATCATTTCATTATGACTGGGAATTTAGGAGTTATTCCTTGTTAGTTGCACAGAATTTCTTTTATTTATGCTGCCTACCCTACCTGAGATGCTAAGCAACTAAAGGGAGCCACACAACTGTAGGTAGTCAATACTTATTTGATGATTTGCATCATATAAGTTAAAAAAAAAGGTAAGAAAAAAACTTTTTCCTGAATCACTCAATTTGCTACAAAAATAAATAGAGGTGAGGAATTCTGACTCTGAAAATCCTCAACATTAATCCTATGATTAATAGAGAGAGGAAAAACATTCATCAATACAAAACAGGTACAGTTTAACCACCAACTCTCTTGACTAACAGCTGGGTCATGTAGGCACAGACCAAAGAATTAGTCTCTTACTCATGAAATCACTGAGTCATGATAATAACACTTTAAGTACTCATGTCTTTGAATGTCAAGGACAGCCAATATGTAGGAGCTACCAGCAGAAATGATTAATGCTGATGGTGACATAAAGTTCTCTAGTTTTAGCAATTCTGAACAAATAAATGAGCACAAAGCAGGATGAGTGAAGCATCAGTCACCGGAAAAAGGAACTGGAGGTGTCTTACGTCATATACTTGTTATAGAGAATGTAGGCATGTTCAATGTTGCCTTCCTCGGAGTAAATGGATGCCATTCGGATCATCTCGACTCCAGAGCGGAAGTACCGACGGGGTGGGATGTCTTCATTTATCTCCACTGAGCTACCCATCTGGGAGAGAGCCCTCACCCGATCTTCGGGAGCGAGGCTCCTATCTCCATGGTCACACATCATTACCAAGAAGCTCTGAGACAAAGGAGAAAAAGGGTGGCATCAACATCATGGCCCATATCATCCCAGCACAACTCAGCACACAGTGTATTTATTCCACAAACCTCTACCTTATGAAGACATTCAGAGAAAAACACCATATACTATGGCTCATATCAAATGAGGTCTCATTCCCACAAGAAGGTTGAGACCCTCAAGGAAGCCTCTATCACAATGATGAGAAGAGGGGCAGACTCAACATCCCAGTCCCTGTGCCATCATTAGGTGGTACAAGGAGTATAACTGTATGCCGAAACCGGTTTGGCTCAGTGGATAGAGCGTCGGCCTGCGGACTCAAGGGTCCCAGGTTCGATTCCGATCAGGGGCATGTACCTGGGTTGCGGGCACATCCCCAGTAGGAGATGTGCAGGAGGCAGCTGATCGATGTTACTCTCTCATCGATGTTTCTAACTCTCTATCTCTCTCCCTTCCTCTCTGTAAAAATTCAATAAAACATATTTTTTTAAAAAAAGAGTATAACCGTAATGGGCCACAGGGGATTCAGCTCTACCCTTCATACTAATGACTCGGTCACTAAGTGGTCCTGTCCTCAGCATCATAAAGGGAGGGGCAGCACCTTATGTTTTTGGGATTCTTTCTCCTCCCAGCTCTCTACTCCCATCTACCCTGGTACCTGGCAGAGTACACTTAGGGAATTTCCATGATGCTAACCCACTTCAAGTCTGATTATTTTTATTCCATCTGAGAATAACTGACATGTCCCTACGGTGTGCTTTTGCATATTTGCGCACAAGGTTAGTTAGGGAAACTGGACTGGGGATGAATGCTCACAATCCTAACTTTGCTCACCAAACCACTATTGCAGTCAATCTACATCATTCCTCATATTCAGGGAAAAGAATTTAGGTCTTTTTTTTTTTTTAATGTGGAACGCGTCACAGGATTTGCTGGACAGCCTTACGCAGGGGCCATGCAAATCTCTCTTCTCTGTATCGTTCCAATTTAGTGTATGTGCTGCCGAAGCGAACACAAGAATTTAGGTCTTGAAAAGAATTTATTCAAATCTATCTTCAAAGACTAAGCACTCTTTGAATAACAAAAGGGCACGAGGTTAACTTGGAAGCAAAAAAAAAAAAAAAAAAAAACCTGGGCGTTTTCCCTCCCTGGGTCTCAAACTGTGGTTAACTCTACAATCTTTCTAGCTACCGCCGCTGTGAGAATCAGATCCCAGCTTCCAACCGGATGTCACTCTACATCATTTCCAAAAAGAACCGGGGTACTTTTGTGTAATTCAATACACATTGAATTACAGCGCATCCTAACCAGCTGCTCTAGAGTCTACTCTAGAATATACTACTACAAGCTATAGCAGAATGCCTTTTTGGAATTCAAGGCCCTGTGCCAACTGGCCCCATTTTGTCTTTTCAATCTCAAACCTTACCCCTTCCCAAAGGAGACCATTGGCCTCAGTCGGGATCCTCATCTGCCCCCAAATCCTCACATTCCAGTTTCCTTTCCTACTCCCACCCCTGCTCCTCGGAGCTCGTTCTCTCTAGGTCACATTTCCTCCATTCAGCTTCCTTCCTAACACACCCTCGCTCATCGTACGAGCGCTGTGGGTACGACCAGGGATGCAAGGCGTCCCATCTCCCACAGGCCTTCTCAGGGGCTCAGAAGCCGCCAGCAGATCTGAAAGCTCCCAACTTGCCTCCTGACACCCTCAGCCCAGGACCCCTCAAGCTAAGGACGCGGAGGATGCTTGTCACGCCTCAGTACCTCTCGCGAGAGGATGTTCGGAGTCGCGAATGCAGCCTCCTCTTGAGGCCAGCGAGTGGGGCCGGGAACTGCAGGGCCGCGCGACTCTCCAAAGCGGAGCTCAGCATCCGCGGGAAAATGGGGGAAGGTGTGGAAAAGGGCTGAGGCGGAAAGACAGGAGGAGGAGAAAAGCAGCCGCAGGAGTGAGCGGAGAGGAGTGGACAGGGACCGCCTGACAACTGCCTCAGGCCTCCTCCTTGAAGGCACTCAAGCCCAAGTTGCCAACCCGGGACAAAATCATCCAAGGGCTTCGGGTCTTTGGAGTGCGAGCAGCCGCGACACGCCGGGCCTGGCGGGGGGAGGGAGCCGGCCGCGGCCTCGCGCGCGGGCCGGGCAGTGGGCCCGGGGGAGGCGAAGGCTCCAGGCCCCACACTCACGGCGGCTGCTCCCCTTGAGTCAGACCACGCTCAGAGCCGGGGCACCCGGACCCTTCCCCACCTGTCCCTGTGGACCGCACTCGGACTTCCGCAAACGTCACTTCCGGCGCCCGCCCCGCCCACTCTCGCTGGCTCGTTTCATTTCATTCCCAGGAATTTAGGACCGGGGGGTGGAGTGGGTGGGGTGGGATGGGGTGGGTGGGGGCGGGGCGAGCTGATGGGCGGGGCCACCTGCAGAAAATCCGACCAATGAGGAGAGCGCTCGACGGCGGCCATCTTGGTAAAGGAAATCCACAGCGAAGAAGGGGGACTAAGTAGTTAAAGGAACCGATGACCAAGATAACTTCTGTTTTTAGGATGATTTTGATTTTTGGTCGGGGTTTCTGGTCATATAGCTCCTCTGTCACACTCACACAAATCACAAACAACTCCCGCATTCAAGGAAGCATTGCTGATCTAGAGTACCTGGCCAAACTAACCAGGGTTTCTAAATTGGGAAATCAAACTCCTGAAGTTTTCAGCTTGTTTGCGTTACTTTCTACACAAAATGCATGGTTGGGGGTATTAGGCAATTGCTTGTATTGCCTAGAAGAGAACATGAGACTCATTTTTAACGTGAGAGCACCAATAAAGTCTATTGAACATGAGTGTTTAACTTCTAAGGATCACTGCCGAAAGCAATGGGGACACAAATATCTGTGCGAGGTCGTTTCTGCCCCTGTGCCCAGCGCAGTATGGCTGCTTCCTCCAAATACAAACAGTGGCATATTCTGTGTGTGCTGCGCCGGTGTGTGCATACATGCACAGTCTCTTCCCAAAGGGGTCCTGCAAGCCAGCTAGTCGGTCTGTCTCAGGCGACTTTGTATATCACCTCTGAAATTTTGTGCTTTGGTTTAAAGGTTTAACTCTCTCGGGGATGCTTTACTCCCCTCCAATGTACCTGCCTCCACTCTTGGGAGCCTCCCTGCAAGTTTGTTCGTGATGTTAGTGATTACAAGACCTGTCTTTCAAAGTCTCGCTGAAAGCTCTTGCACAGGTGTTCCCTCTTCCGCCAGGCCAGCATCCAGATCTCTCCTTTTTCTCACTCCCTTTTGTGTATATTTCTCCTGGATTTCTCTGAAGTGATTCTGTGTGGTCATTGGCTTTTCAGACTAATGGCTGAAAGCACTTAGCAGAGTCTTCCCCCCTTACAAGCATAAATATGCATGCCAGGGCTGGGATCCACTGTTGATTCTCCTGGATCTTCTGCAGATAACTCTTGGGAGGCATTTGTAAAGGAATTCTTCTGTGTCTTCAAAACTCTTATTTCTACTAGTATACTGCCTCTTTCCCCTCAGAATGTAAACATAGTGGGTTGAGCCTAAAGGAATTGATGCATTAGGAGTGCTGGTCAGAGGGAGGGTATACAATGCAGGCAGGATCCTGGCAGAAGACAACACAGGACAAAAACCAATCCATTCAACCTCTCACTCAGTATATATTTCTTGAGCATCTACTATGTGCCAGTTTCTGTTCTAGGTGCTAGGGGTACAGCAGTGAATAAATCCAGCAGGTGCATACTGCTATTGTGGTAGGACAGACAGAAGCAGAGCTAATAGGGAGTGGGGCAGGGCCATCTGCTCCCATTGAACACATTCTCCAAAAAATAGCTCTTTTTTTGTGATGTTTAACAAGTTAATAGATTTTACACACGTGCTAGATGTTAAGACTATGATGAGAAGGCTTTAAGAAACCATGACTAGGAAGCACATAAGAGAGGGATGTGCATAATCACAAACAGAGCAACCACCACACACATGCTGTCCCTGATATTAGAAAGTAAATATGACTAGGTGATGGCAGTTTTTAAAATAATGAGTAAGAGGATATAGGAACATGGGAAGCAGTATCTGGCCCTTTTAGAGAAGGAATTTGTAAATATGGACCAGAGTTTTTGGCATCTGGGGCAAGTGGTCAGCACTCTCGGCTTTATAGGGACCAGAAACAACAAGCAAGAACACCCCAGCCAAGATAAGCATCTGAAATTCCTCACTTCCTGATTAACCGGGAACGTTGAAAACTAGACAGTTTTGTACATGTGACCAGGAAACTAAGGATACAAAAATTCTGTGGGTTGTTGACATAAATGAGAAGACTATTCTACTTGCTCCTGCCCCAAAGACTGAAGGCTAAGCATGGACGGTATTCTGTCAGCAAATGGCTTCAGTGTCTCCCCTGTGGGCCAAGGCCAAGCTAGGAAGTGAGGTGCTTTTCCCTTATGGCCATGAACATTTTCCCTGAACCGTCTTCATAGGACCTCTTGCATACGTTAATATCACAGACTCCTGCACTCTTGCATGCTTATTCCTACCTGCTCATTCCTCTGAAACATGAAGGGACTCCTGGAAGGCAAAAATTTTATATATAGCTGTTATGCCCAGATTCCAAGATCCCCAAAGAATTCCACACTGGGAGCCAGTTTCGATGCAACAGCAAAAGGACCTTTTATTTTAGGACTAGCTAGACCGACCCCCGTTCCCGGCCGGCCCGGCCCTGCTCCCGGCCGGCCCGGCGACAGGAAGAGAGAGTCCCCTCCCATGGGAAAATCCGGCTTAAATAGGGGGGTGACGCAAGGGGATTGTGGGCCCTGCCGATTGGCCAGGCGTGAGCCGGGTCTTGTTACACAGGATGTGGTCATATCTATGGCGCGCACTTTCCTTGATTGTCATTGGTTAGTTTAAAATCCCGGGCGCGGCCAGCAGAGGCCTGGGCTTCCGGGAAGAAGGCTACACGTGGCCCCAACATGGAGGAGATGGCGGAGAGCGCATAGCCCTCACCCTTTCAATAGCATCATGATATAGAAAACAGGCCTAGAGGAGCTTTCTGGGGGAGCAAAAACAAGGGAGACTCCAGGCAGATGTCATTTGCCTACTTGCTACTCCTGTGATAAGTGCCATACTTAGAGGGGACATCTCATTAGTAAAGTAATGACACCCATTCTTACCTACTGCAATGTATTTTCACAGTAGCAGCTAATGTTATTTTTAAAAGAGAAATCAGATACGATTGCTCCTGGGTTTAAAACTCTCCAATTATTTCCATGGCACTTCAAATTAAAAATCTAAACTCCTTACCTTCTTACAAGTGACTCAGTTCCTTTTATCTCTCTGACCTCATCTACCACTCTTCTCCTTGCTTACTACTCTCTCCCCACTCTGTCTAAACATCTGCTCTTCCCATCAAGACCTTTGCACCGCTGTTTTCTCTTCCTGGGTGCTCTTACCCTGATCTTCACGTGGCTGGCTCCATCTTGTCATTCGTGTCTCAGTATACATGTCATCTCCTCAAAGAGAACTTTTCTGACCACACACTTTAAGTAGCCACCCAGTCACCCACTATCACTTGGTCTTATTTTAACTCATTTTATAGTCCTTACCCCTGTCTGCTATGGTCTGGATTATTTATTGTTTCTCATTCCCTGCCAGAAAATAATCTACAGGAAGACAGGAGCTCTTTATGACTTGCTCAGCTCTATTTCCAGTGCCTGGAACAGCTTGCAACCCCAGATGACACTCAATAAAGATTGTTGGATGTTCAAATGTTGTTGAACTAAATGTCATTTCACTTCTCCAAAATGAATTACAGGAATAGGTAGCCAATTATGGTGATAACTGAGATGAACAATAAAAAACAGTGGTCCTGATGCTCTTGGGACCAAGTCTTCTCCATAAGGTGGTTAATACTAGAAGCAGAAAGCCTCCAAGGCTAGATGCCTTCATTAATTAATCAAATATTTATTGATTTTGTTCATGGACCTATGTCAAGTGATGGGCCTACGATAATGAAAAAGAAAAACTCAATACCTGTTTGTTTTTTTAAGGCACTCATGGATGAATACTTAGAGCCACCAGAGGGGGGAAAAAATTTTTTTTAAGACAATTAAGGTTCTCAAGGGGATACTAGGTGAGCTCAATGCATTGAGACACTAATACAGCCCACCTTGAATATTACTAGGGAATCGGGGTGCTCTGAAAGCAGAAATGGAATGTGTACTAAAAACTGTTTGTTTGCCCTAACTGGTTTGGCTCAATGGATAGAGCGTTGGCCTGTGGACTCAAGGGTCCCAGGTTCGATTCCGGTCAAGGGCATGTACCTTGGTTGCGGGCACATCCCCAGTAGGGAGTGTGCAGGAGGCAGCTGATCGATGTTTCTCTCTCATCGATGTTTCTAAGTCGCTATCCTTCTCCCTTCCTCTCTGTAAAAAAATCAATAAAATATATATATTTTTAAAAAACTGTTTGTATTGTTAAAACTTTTGCTATAAAACTATTGGGGATATAAAATGACAAATACAATTTGAAAAGTAAATACTTGGGACGAAAAAGATGTGGGATGAGCTTTTTAAAATCAGGAAAATACAGCAAGTGTACTGGGAACTTTTACACTTGTGGTTTACTACTGCATGAAAATTATGTTCTTTTTCTGTTGGAGTTGGAATTACCTGATGAAGAAGTTGTTCCTTGAAAATAAGGCTACAGTAAAACCAGTAACATGAAGATGAATCTGAGGTTTGGAGCTCCACCTATAGTTTGTTTGCAGACTGGTATCTCACATCACCAAAAAAAAGTCTAGTTGGGAAAATGAGTTGCATGCATGCTTATTCCACCTCTCATGGTGGCCAAATGTCCCTCTACCCATGAGCCTTTCAGGTAGCTGTGTTTTGCCTTCTTATTCAAAACATAGTCTGAGCAAATACAGACATGAAGCGCCATGTTAGATAGAGGAGACTCAGAAAGCCTTGTCTGACCCAGAGTCCTACAAGGGCTAGGGCAGATGGGCTCTGCAGCTCTGCTTTGGGGGACTGATAATTTCAGGGCTGTCACATTTACTAGTAAAATAATCATGTCAAAGAATGGAGCCGATTTTGAGAAAGATAGAGGCAGTGGCATTGCTTTTTAATTTCCCCAAACCCTGTCATGGCATTAGATAAATCCAAACTAAACGCCCATGGGTAGGTAACATTTACCAGGAAAGTAGAAGCCCAAAGTAAGAGGGTGAAGCAGACAACCACCACCGGGCACAGACCTGCCTGGTCTCAGCATCGCACCAGAGGGGAGTGTCAGACAGGAGGAAGCATCTGATGGGCGTGAGCACAGGAGGCCTTCACAGTGCCAGCAGTCATCACCTGAGAGCACTGGGGGCCAAGTTGAGGACAGCAGCTGAGACTGGAAGGGGCTTTTTCCAGTCCCAACGTCAGTAAATACAAGGGGCCATGGACAAAGTGTAAGGACTGGAGCAGTCTAGGCCTCTCTACCTGGACACTGAGTACTAGAGCTCCTTTCCATTCAGGAGAGACACAGCTGGAAGGAACCACAGACACAAAGGGAAAGTGTCTTGAGAAAGTGTGTGTCGGGGGGAGAGGGGGGGAACAGAGCCAAGAAAACTCAGAAAGCAAGTCCCATGATCCAATACTACATTAAAATAAATACACAAAAGTTCTAGGAAGTTAGAAGAGATTTCTTCAACCTCACCTCCTCTTCTAAAGGTGTTAAAACTGATTGCCCCTAAAAATAAAACTCAAAATAATTGAGATCAAATCCCATACAAAGATAATATGAGAAAAAGAAGAATAAGGAGCAGAATAGCATCTCCTTCACCAATGAAACAAGTCAGAAAAGACAGGCCGACAAAACATAAAAACTATAAGCTGCTAGCCCCAGCCTGTTTGGCTCAGTGGATAGAGCGTCAGCCTGCAGACTGAAGGATCCTGGGTTCAACTCTGGTCAAGGGCACATGCCCAGGTTGCAGGCTCGATCCCCAGTAAGGGGCGTGCAGGAGGCAGCCTATCAATGATTCTCTCTCATCATTGATGTTTCTATCTCTCTCTCCCTCTCTGAAATAAATGAAAATATGTTTAAAAAACAAACAAACAGACAAAAAACAATAACCTGCTATTTCAAAATGAGCTAAAAGACGTGGAAAAACAGTGTAAAAGATGAAAGAACATGGGGGGGGGATGTGAAGATATTATTTAAAGGGGACAGCATTTCTGTTTGGAATGATGGAAAGTTCTGGAAATAGTAAATGCTGGTAAAAGCTACCCATGGGTGTTTGGTTTGGGTTTATCTATTTCCATGAAAGGGTTTGGGGAGATTCAAAAACTGTCCTGCTCCTTCCACCTCTCTGAAGTCCTGCTCCATCTTTGGACATAATTATTGTAATTTTAGATGGCAGTGATGGTTGCACAATATCATGAATGTGCTTGATGTGACTGAATCGTATACTTAAAAACCGTTAAAATGATAAATTATGTGTTATGTATGTTTTACTATAATAAAAACAGGTGAAAGAATACCATAAATCAGAATTAGATGAGATGATAGAACTCAGGACAGAATTAAAAATAAAAGAAAAATTTTAGAAATGAAGACTAAATTAAATATAATAAATAGTGCATTAGTGGGCCTGGTGCATTAGTATTGAGTAAACGGCAATTTACCCAGTAGGGTGAGCCCTCTTCTACAACAGTTCACTAGCCTGGGCCCCTGTTATCAGCTGCCCACTTGCCACTCGTCTGGTACATTCCCTTGATTTGTCCTCACCTTCCCTAACTACAATCAGACATGGAAAAGGCAACCCAAACCTTTGGGAAATGTCCCAACTATGTGTTTTCTAAAATACTTATCTGGTGGGCATGAGACCTAAGACCGGCCTCCACGAGAGACTTTTTCTATTTCTCCTGATCAATCTAGACTCATCCGCCATTTTCAACTCTATTCAGATTTTATCTTTTTAACCCTAACCCCAGACCCTGCATCTCACTTCTGCCATCCCACCACCTCCTGCTCCTTTTTATAAATCCATCTCTCCCCTTTTAGCCTTTATGGCCATAGACAAAGTTCTTTCTATTTCCTCAGTTCTTACCCCTTGTCCCTCATTTGCCCATCCAACTACCAATTCTTTTGTTCTCATGCAGCCTTTGATCCACACCCCCACCAAAGAAAGCCACAGTTAACAGCATCTCAAAACTCAAAAGGCTTCTTTATTACTCATCTATGAATTCCACTACATTTACTTATTCAATTTTGTTAAGATTTAAAATATACCAGAATAGAGAAATTTATATCTATCTATGGGAAAACAGTAGGTATCCAGTGAGGCACCAACACTCCAGGCACCTCTTATTTTGCATAGCCATAGTATCGAGAAATGTCCATTTCTTTTTCTCTCTCGATGAAATATTGCACTTTCCCCAGCGAGGTGAATTTGGCAGCATTCTCCCGCTCAAGTTGAGCTTTCCTCTTCATAGCCTCCCTCTCTGGCCTCTGCTCCTTTGTGATGGGCGTTGACATTACTGGCCCAGAAATATCAGGTTTCCTCCATGGAATTCTCTGACAGGCAAAATCCTGGAGAAGCCATTGGTTTTGAGGTTTGGGTGGGGTCCAGGGCTTGTTCACCGTAGTGCGAACTGGCTCCCGCTGGAAAGAAGTGCAAGTTGATGTTTTGTAGGGCACAGGTCTAGAAGCATCACACTGAGGGACACTAGGCTGGGTAGGGTTGGTCCAACCTGGTCGGACTGCATTGGTTGAAATAGGTTTAGCAGGACCTGTCAAAGATGCAGGAGTTGGCTGGGATGAATTCACTGCAGTAAGTTGAGCTGAATTAGAACCAGGCTCAACAGAGTTGGTCAAATCTGGTTGGACTGGGTTCATCAAAACTGGCTGAGCTGGTCTGGCAGGACCCATCATAGATGCAGATGTTGGCTGGGATGAATTGACTGCAGCATGTTGAGCTGAGTTAGAACCAGGCTGATCAGGATTGGTTGAAATTGGCAGAGCTGGTCTGGCAGGACCCATCATAGATGCAGATGTTGGCTGAGATGAATTGACTGCAGTAGGTTGAGCTGACTTAGAACCAGGCTGGGCACGGTTAGCCCCGGCGGGCTGACGTGATGCCAGAGACAGTGGCCTGCGAGGAACAGGTCGAGCTTGGGGCTTGTCCAAAGTTGGAAAAATCAAAGGTACCAACTTGACCTTCCCAGGTGGTGGCAGCTCGTACTCAGATGGAGATGAACACTCCTTTTCAGCACTGCCATCTGGTTTCTGGCGTTTGACTGGAGCTTTCTCAGGACCTTTGCCCTCACGGCGGGTCTCCAGCCATTGTCTGATAGCTAGGGATGGCTGGGGGCCTTTGGGGTTGCTTGAGTGTCCCAGGGCCCGGGAGGAAGAGAGTTCAGTTTTCTTATCACTCTTCTTCCCCAGGGCATGAAAAACCTGCACAGACTCCAGCATATGCATACCCAGGGAGCTCCGGGGCTTTTTGAAGGTCTCTTGGGTCAGCTCAGGGTGGTATTTCTTCCGCTTCATCTTTGGAATGTTTGGCTTCTCCTCTGCCTTGACTTTGTTCCCTGACTGCTTACTCTCTCCAGTTTTCTTGGGGTTGTTTTCTCTGGTTCTTTTTCTTGGGGTTGTTTTCTCTCTTGGTTTTGCTGGTCCTGTTGGGGGCAGCTTTCTGAGGTTTGTTAGAATTCTTGGCCCTGCTTTCTGAGGTTTGTTAGAATTCTTGGCCCTGTTTTCAGGAGCCCTGTCACTGGCTGCAGCATTGGAAACAGCCACTTCTCCCACCAACATGCCATCTGGATTCTCAGGCTGGATTTTGACTATGGGTTCTTCCTGTCTTGATCAGAGGGAGCATTAATGACACTTGTTTTCTGCACCTTGTTCAAATTGATGGCTCTGGTATCTTTGGTTTGGAATACCTTGGGACCTTTGGATTGATCAAGTTCATCCAAGGCATTTAGGACCACTGGAAGCTGAATATCCTCCACCAGTGTGGCGATGTCTGCAAAGCCATCATTGGATTCAGTCCCATTTTCAAGTGTCCCTTGGTCCTTAAGACTCAGGCTGTTCTTTCCCAGACCAGTGTTTTCCCAACCAGGCTGCTCCTCCTAGCCAAGGGGATCAAAGCAGGCCAGGAGCTGGGGAATGTCGGGGATTTCTAAAGGGAGCAGTGGAGGCTCTTGGTTTTCTGTTGGGATCTGGTAAGCATCCAGAGGCTTTGAAAGCACGGTTTTCATGTCCTCCAAATTCCTATTCCCTTTCTGTTCCTGGCTTGGAGCTGGAGGCAGTGCCAGGTAAATACTAGGACTGTGGACCGGAGCTGCCATTGAAATGTCCCCAAGTTCAGGTGGTGGGTTGCTGTCAAGTATCTGGATATTGATGCCACTACAAGACTTGGGGATTTCTGGGTTTTGTGATGGACAAAATGTTTGGCTTAGAGGTTGCAATCCAAGGGAAGTCTCCATCACTACAAACGAATCAAGGAGAAGCCAGTCAGTCCCTGGGCACCACCCATGGGTGCTCCCCGGTCACCACCAATGCAACAACCATGCTCCTTCCAACAATGGGAAAGGCATTCCTACCAGCTCTTCCTAAAGATCATGGACAGCTCCCTATGCTAGACGATAGGAGGCAAATGTTCTAGTTCTCACTGGGGATCGTTGGATGTCTTTGTTCCATCCCCAGTAGAGGGTGTGCAGGAGGCAGCTGATGGATGTTTCTCTCTCATCGATGTTTCTAACTCTCTATCTCTCTCCCTTCCTCTGCGTAAAAAATCAATAAAATATATTTTTTAAAAAAGACACTGAAGCAATAAATCAAGAGAGTCCATGAAACTGTTGTAGTAGAGGGAGACTAGTAGGTAAGGGAGTGAATAGTGTGGGACCCCTTTGTATGCTCTTCAGTTCTCATACATGGCCAATCCAGGGTCCACCTTCCCTTCTCTATGAGGTGTTCCCATAGAGTCTGAAAATGGGGAGCACTGACTGAGGGTGGCAGTTACAAAGTCACAGGACTTAAAGTCTACCTGTCTGTGGACTCACCACTTCCCGGGTGACCCGAGTTTTTAATGGTGACCCCGTTCCTCTTCCTTCTTGCTGTTTGAACTCACCTTGAAAACTTGTCTCTGTGATGGGTTGAGCAGGCACAGAGTAGTAGATTGCAGAGGTGGAGGCAGGTGGTATCACATTTGTGGGCTGGACCTCCCTTAGCACCATGACCATTTCTGGTTGAGGGGCAGAGGCCCTGCTCTCTGGGTAAGACACAGAGCCATAGGATTGCAGGTAGGGGCCACGTTCTGCAGAGAGCAGAGGCCCTAGTGTGCCTTGATTGTAAAAATAGAGCTGACTTCCATCCTGGTAGGGAAGTGACCAGCTCTGTCCCTGATTTGGAATCTGAGATGATGCCCCATGAACAAGGCTGGCAGAAAGTGATGGATACAGAGGGACCATGTTAGTGGCATCTGAGGTTTTATTGTACTGGGATGCCATCGACATGGAAGAAACAGCTGTGTCCTGGTCAATGACAGTCACCGTGAAGTCTCGGATGGATGAGGACTTCTTTCCAGTGCCTCCTGTGAGCGCCCACTCAAAAATACCAGGATTGGAAGCAGCTGGAGTGGAGATCTGGCTCTGGCCAGTAACTCCAGACAACATAGTTGTGCTAGAATGTTGGTAAAGGTAGGCACTACCCATGAGAGGTTGGAAAGAGGTGCCAGAGACTGATGGTAGGAGCCATGCTGATGTGACGGCTGGAGCAGAGACTCTGGGGAAACTGCAGACTCGTCCTGTGAGGGAGGCTGCAGTGCTCCCCACAGGAAGAGAGAGCTGCAGAGACTTTGAAGTTCCAAGTAAAGGTGGATTTTGGAAATTCTCTGTGGGGAACAAAGAGGGTGATGAAAAAAATCAAAGGGCTTCACTATGTTTGAAGAATAGCATCATCTTAAGATTAATACCAATACTCACTGAGGTGTCAAAAATCAAACAGCTTATGTTGGTTGTAAGTCCGGGAACAGTTTGCTACTCTTCTGTATTAACTGCCTGTGCTCCCAATGTGGGCAAAATGTGCAAGAGAACCAAGAGGTTCATACATTCTCTACGGTAGAGGCAACCACTCTCCGCCCTACCTTTCCCTTGAGCCTCTACTAGTATTGATTTGTGTGCTCTTTCCTAGAATCGAAGCATTTTAGAACCAGGATTCTTTTTTTTTTTTTTAATATATTTTATTGATTTTTTACAGAGAGGAAGGGAGAGAGACAGAGAGTTAGAAACATCGATGAGAGAGAAACATCGATCAGCCGCCTCCTGCACACTCCCCACTGGGGATGTGCCCACAACCCAGGTATATGCCTTTGACCGGAATCGAACCCAGGACCCTTCAGTCCGCAGGCCGACGCTCTATCCACTGAGCCAAACCGGTTTCGGCAGAACCAGGATTCTTTAGAGACCCTGAGTTCTAACATTCTCAGTTTATGGGTGTGGAAACTGAAGCTCAGAGAGGCCAGATAGACTTGTTCAAGTTCTCTCATTGTGCCTGTATTATTACCGTGTTACATAACCTAAGTATCCTGACTCCCTTACTCGAGCTCTGCTCTAAGCATTACACTGCCACAAACCGGGAGCAACGGGGCTTTTAGTACAGATGCGGGGTTTTGTCCATGGAAAACAGTACAGCTATTGCCACTGTAATCTTCAGTGACTCGTGCTGCCTACAAGTTCACATGCTATTCCCTGGAACTCACATGTAGCTCAGTGCAGTTGGTAAATTTGAAGTGTCATTCTTACCCTCTTCAAGCCTGGTTTCTGATCCTACCTCAAAATGGCTATGGGGGAGTGAGTTTCTCAAGAAGTGCTTTTTGAAAGAAAAACATTATTGAAACTGTCCAGGTTTTGAGTTACTCATCCATAAAGTCATTATAATAATAGTAACAATAATAATTTATACATGAGTAAGTGTTATATTACACTAGACGCCCAATACACAAAATTTGTGCAGTCGGGAGGCTCCTCAGCCTGGCCTGCGCCCTCTTGCAGTCCAGGATCCCTTGGGGGATGTCCAGCTGATGGCTTAAGCCATCAGTCAGACAACCTTAGTGCTGCTGCGAAGGCGGGAGAGGCTCCCACCACTGCACTGGGCTAAGGGCTTCTGGCTGAGCAGCATTTCCTCTGTGGGAGCGCACTGACCACCAGGGAGCAGCTCCTGTGTTGAGTGTCTGCCCCCTGGTGGTCAGTGTGTGTCATACCAAGGGTCCTTCCGCTGTTCGGTTGATTTGCATATTAGCCTTTTATTATATAGGACTAGAGGCCCGGTGCACAAAAATTTGTGCACTGGGGGGAAGAGAAAAATCATGAACAATATATATCACAGAACTAATAATATATATAAACATTAATGAAAATTGGGGCACATAGCCTGCTCCTGGGTGGCATAGGGCAGGCCCAATCCCTAAGTACAGCCCCTGGTCAGGGTCAGAGCAGGGCCGATTGGGGAGTTAGTGAATACTATTAACCAAAGAACAGCGCATAATACAAGATGATTTTGAAAAAATTTCTAGCCATGTGGAGAGAGAAGATATATCAGTAAAAACTGCATAACAAGCCATAAATGTGGATGTATAAGTAGCCCCAATATATGTAGACAGATATTTCTGTAAAAATTGCTATAAATCAGAGCAGAAAGAATTCCATTAATGTGATTATTCATGTTTTTTCTGAATATTACCCAGCAAGTAACAGATAGTAAGTCTAGTAGAAATATATATTTCAATTAATATAGCCACATGACAAACAGAAAGAACACTTAAAAGAGTATCCTGAAAATGTATATGTTTATCTTAAAACCTAGATTTTAATCATCTTCAACATCCAGGAAAGTCTTAAAAGCCATCATCACTAGACTTTAATTAAATAAAAATTTACTGTAGGAATTGTCAAGAGACCCCACAAGATTGGTTTTAGATACACGTGAAGTTAGAGATGTGGGGTTTGACCTTTTCTTTTCCTTCTTAGGTAGCTAAGATCTAAGGGAGATGATGGCTGTTTCTCAGTGTGGAACATGCTTATCACACAAAGGAATTAGTCTTTCTGGTTCAGGTTAGGACATATCAATTTTTAATCTTAATTTCATTTTTAAGTGACAAAAAACATCTACATAGTTTAAATATCAGAATGAAGTGAAACACTGAAAATTATGTTTTCCTCCAGCCCCCTAGATAACCACCTTTATTAATTGCTTGCTTACAGGAACCATAATTTCTAAAACGCATGTTTTTAAACGTTGATCCTCAAAACTGTCATCTGTGTGTTCAGAGAGGCAATAGAAAAACACAGACAACTGAATGTGACTTTGCTGATAAGCGGCTTTGCCTACTGATACCCTATTCCAGCCTTACTTTCCTTCCTAGTCTATTAATGAAAGCACTGACTAAAATCAACTTTATTTTGCCCTACTCTGAGCAGATTTCACCCTACGTTCTCTGCTTTAATTTAAAATCCTTGGTTGCCTTCAGCATTCCATTGCAAAACGACCCCTTTTTGCTCTTGAGAGCTCTTCCATGCCCTCCTGCTTCATTCTTATAGTTTCCCCTCCTTCTTGCTTATGTGCCCCCCTGCCTTGGTGTTGTGGGCCTGTGCTGATAAAAACAATTCTAAACTTTCATACATTTAAATACTTGCCTCACTATAGCCTAGTACTCTTCATCTTCTCTCCCTATTTTCCCCTTTCACCTAGTTTAGATAGAAAACTCCAAAAATAGGTGAATATTACTTTTTGAACTGCACTAACTGAAAATACTAAAATTGAAACATTAGTGGTGAGAGACCCTTATAGTAGAGACTATATATATAGAGAGAGACTATATATAGAGAGAGAGACTACATATATTCTCTGTGTTTCTATTGAAACGCATTCCGGAAGTCTCGATTTTATTTTCTATATGGGTGTCTTTAAAACTCAGTATTAGAAAAGTTATATTACAATCTGAAATCCTAATGTAACAGATGAGGGATGAACAGATTTTGTGAGTGAATGACTTGTCCCAAGTCACATAGCTAGTAAGTATCAAAATCAAATTGAAATTAGGTCTCTGGATTTCTAGATCAATACTTCCTTTCTTTATGCTATTTTGAGTCTACTGCTAAATTTAGGGGCAAAAATATCTAATGAGAAACTTTTAAAAGTTTCTTTCCTTACCTGACATGGTCAGAGAAGAAGAGGAAATTTTATTAATTGTAGATGCAAGGGATGAGGATGTCTGAGTGGGTGAAGCGAAAGAGCGCTTGTTTCCAGTACGAAGGTTACTGGTCACACTGTCACTGGTTACTGGTCATTGGTCAGTTGCGATGATCCAAATGTATTTACTGACAACTCCATGGAAACCCCAAGATTCTGCCAGGTGGTGGTAGGTTTGGTGGGAGAATGATGTCACAACGCAGGCAGTTTAAAGGGATGCGAGGGCCAATAGAGAGGTCAGATCCCCAACAAGAAGACAAGATTGGATGGAGGGAGCAGTAGGGGAGCTAAACCAACCCCTAAATGGCTGGGCTCCGGGGTAGATGTGCTAGTTGACAAGACAAATGTGATAGTCTCACTTTCCCCAGGTTCGTGTGTTAGGGAAATAATCTCAGTGTTTCTTAAAGACATCCATTAATATAATTAACTAGTACTTTTATTCTCTTTATTATGTTGTATGACATATATTTATTATTATATATATATTTAATATCCTAAGAGAGAACAGAAAGGGTTATCTAGGTTGCACCATTGCAATTGTGCAGAAATTATATCTGTCCATCTACTAGTAACTAGTGTATTTACTGCAACTTTGGGGAGCAAAGGGAGGAATTAAAGAGCTCTTTTGCACCCTGGCTGGTTTGGCTCAGTGATTAGAGCGTCAGCCCTCAGACCGAAGGGTCATGTGTTGTATTGCCAGTCAAGGGCACATACCTCAGTTGCAGATTTGCTCCCTGCCCCTCAGTGGGGGCACATGAAGGAGGCAACCAGTTAGTGTGTCTCTCTGAAATCGGTATTTCTCTATCTCCATCCTCCTCCCTTCCTTTTCACTCTCTCAGAATCAATGGAAAAGAATATCCTCAGGTGAGGATTTGGGGTGGGTGTGGGGGTGGAGGAAGCTCTTTTGCGACTTGGTTAAAGAGTAAAATGAAGTTTGTTGAGTGCATGTTGTGGAGAATGATGTGGTCCAAGGCTCTTCTCTTTTAGTTTCTTCTTGAATCCTACCTTCCTTGGGCTGGGCTGGGACAGGCCAGATTGGACTTGCATCTCTCTTCTCTCCCTTTCTTCTTTTTCTTCATTGTAGGAAGTGTTTCTAGACAAGCTTTGTTCTTGCATTCTTACACTCACGGATGTTACTTCCTGTCAACTTCCAGCAGCAGCTGGGGTCTTCTTTTCAGTGTGTGATGCGTCCCAAAATGGACTCTGCCCATTAGAAGCAAATACCAAAGAGCTAGGAGCCAGCTGACTGCACACCTTTCCTCTTCTAGCCTTTGGTTGCAGTTCTTCTGCCCATAATCTGCTCCCTCTGGTTCCTTGGGCTACGTAGGCTTGCTGCCATCCTGCATTTTTATACATGAGAGGCATTCACGATCTTTCCCCTTTCCTTCTCCCATAAAGTGTATCCAGTGTGGCAGTTACTGTAGTCTCCTCCCCCTTGCAAACAGCCGCTGTAGAATTTTGGGCCTCTAGGATTCTCTGTCTGCCATGCTTGGGTGCAAGGCCAGACAGAAATGAAGAGAAGAATAAAGACGGGACTTGCATGAGGAACAGGGAACAGGCAAAGTGAAAGTATACAGAGCAAGAGTTCTGTCCACCAGAGAGAATAATCCTAAATATATTTTCGTTTTTGTCACTTATATCATTGGTTATATTAGTAAAATAGGGATTGTGTTTATGCTCTGTATCCACAGGGAGTGTGTGAAAAGGGCATTGCGGTGAGTTATACTGTGGCCCTGAGCATAAAGAACAGAGGTGTGCCCTTAGCCTGGCCTTAGCCTGGGTTGCCCTTGTTCTCTGCCCCCCAGTTAGTGCTTCTCCCACTAACCACTCTTGTGACTCTGAGTTAGGGCTAAGTTGCTAATGACTTATACAGGGTGGGGCAAAAGTAAGTGTACAGTTGTTCATATGGAATAATACAATAATTAGTGAATAATACAAGAAGAATCTCTATTTCGTGTAGTCACAAGTGTAAACCTACTTTTGCCTCACTCTCTATATGGAGTAAGCTGGTTTGGGGAAGGAAATCTATGGATCTAGTCATTTTTCTTGATGGTAAGCTTTTAGGGGTGCCTAGATCAACCTACCTGGGGGCTTTTTATGCCAATGAGTAGGAAGTGTGTGATACAAGATGGCAAGAGCCAAGAGACGATAGCTCATAGATGGAATCTACAAGAGACATATTTCATTTATAGGAGTACTTTTCCTTTTATGAGATGAGTGTTTTCAAAGATGGGGGATGATAGGATGATACTTACCTGAGAAGAAATACACTGAGGGGTGTTGCGGTGTAGACATATGGTTTAAACTTATTAAAAAAATGTTGTTATTCCTCACCCAAGGATAGTGTTTCCATTGATTGTTTTTAGAGAGTGGGAGGAGGCAAGGGGAGAGAAATCCATGTGAAAGAGACACATCATTTGGTTTTTGTATAATTGTGCTGACTAGGGGATTGAACCTGCAACTGAGGTACATGGCCTAGACAAGGTCAATGCTCTGGTGTGTGGGTCAATGCTCTAACCACTGACCAATGCTGGCCAGAACCTTATAAATTTTTTTCAGCATTTTTCCCCGTAAGTTTCAGACCTCAGATTGCCAACTTCCATGATACTAATATGTAATGTGAGGCTAACAGTATATGCTAAATATCTATCTGCAAGCCAGACCAGTCTTTTTGTTTGTTTTTATTAATCCTCACCAGATGATATTTTTCCATTGATTTTTAGAGAGAGAGTGCAAGGGTGAGGTAGAGACAGAGAGAAACATCGATGTGAGAGAGACACATCGATTGGTTGCCTTCCACACGAGCCCCAACCAGGGCCGGGGATCGAGCCTGCAACCGAGATACATACCCTTGACCAGAATTGAACCTGGGACCCTTCGGTTTGCAGGCCAGTGCTCTATCTACGAGTCAAACCGGCTAGGGCAGACCAGTCTTTTAAAAAAAAAAAAAAAAAAAGTCTGTTTTCTCCTGGAAACCAAAAGAATCCATATCCACTGCAGATTAGGATGGGTGGTGTAAGATTGGAGGAAGTGTAGTTAGATAAATTCTGGTAGCAGTCAAATGTTTACATGTTAAAATACTCAGTTCCACCTTTCAATTCTACCTAGACAAACCCTTAAGTAGGCCTTTCCTGGTTCCCAGCCTCTATAACTATTTTCTCTCCATAGTTCCTGCCATTTAACTTTGCCTTAGGGGCTCAGCATCATTTAACTCTAAAAAAAATCTTAAGTGTAAGAGGAGGAACCTAAAGAACTTTAGTTCACACCTCTGAAACTTAGCATCAACCTCTACCCTGACCTAAAGTCTTCTTTTTTGCAGTTAGGGTATTGTCTTGTCCCATATACTCACTTCCTGCATTTTGTACCCATTGGGATAACTCAGACTTGCTTTGTTGAAATATACCCAGCCCATCTACCCCTGGATGCTTTGTTACTCTCACTTTTAATTTAATTAAAGACTCGGAATCCCTCAAACCTCTACATGCTAGATTTTATAGTGTCGACCACTTAGCTGTTTAGCACTCCAAATATCCTTTGTTCCTATATTTCCCATTCCAGTGTACTACATACCTATTAATGCATTCTTTCACCTCATGTTGGATACACTCCCATCCAAAGGCCTACTCTTTGCTAGGTTTCATACTTTCTGGAAACCCTATGGTGCCTTGGTCTGGAGTTTCTTGTGTCAACTATACCAAATCTGTGCCCTATTCCTATCTCAAGCTTGTGTCTTGTAGCAAATTGTAAATATATAATCAATATTGTTTTTGCAGTTTCTGATAGATTCATGTCACATTTTGTATATTTTCAAGTCTATAGCTATTTGTACCACTAATACTTTTTGGCCACTACATGCTTATTAAATATATTTATCATAAATTCCAAAATAATATTTTGGTTTTGACACTAAATTTGAATGAGACTAATTGTACAAATTGTGCAAACTGTGCTGTGCTGATTTACATATTTTTTCAAATAGCAATTTATTAATAGCAATTTATTAAAAAGAAGTTATTAGTATTAACCTATTTTCATTATGTGGAAATTTTCAGAATTATAAATGCTAGTGCTTATAAACTTTGTTAGAATACGATTGTCCCAGAAATGTTAAAACTAATGATCTTTTTACACATTCGTTCATTCCTTTATTCAATAACTGACCTTTCTGATCCTCAGTTTACCCAGATCTCAAATGGTTGTAAAGATTAGTAACAGTGTATTTAAGGTACTTTTAGAAACTAAAAATTAAAACACCCAAAACATTTGCTATTATAATTATCTATAGTTTAATCTGAAAATTGGCATTTTATTCTGCCTTCAGACCTACTCTAGGACATCCTGTTACTTGTTTCACTTCTAGAAGAACTGAGAGGTTTTGAAACATATACAAATCTCTATGCTTGATAGTGTACGGAAATCTTAGACTTGAGCTCTACTCTTGTCTCTCTCAGTCATTATTACTATTATTATTTTGGTTAATCCTCACCCGAGGATATTTTTCCATAAAATTTTAGAGAGAGCCCTAACCGGTTTGGCTCAGTGGATGGAGCGTCGGCCTGCGGAGTGAGGGGTCCCGGGTGCAATTCCGGTCACGGGCATGTACCTTGGTTGCGGGCACATCCCCAGTGGGGGGGTGTGCAAGGAGGCAGCTGATCGATGTTTCTCTCTCATTGATGTTTCTAGCTCTCTATCCCTCTCCCTTCCTCTCTGTAAGAAAACAATAAAATATATATATACTTTTAAAAAAATTTTAGAGAGAATGAAAGGGAGGGGGAGAGACAGAGGGAGAACCATCAATGTGAGAGAGACACATGGATTGGTTGTCTCCTGCACACGCCTCAACCAGGGCCGGGAATTGAGCCTGTAACCTAGGTACATGCCCTTGAATGGAATGGAACCCAACACCCTTCAGTTGGCAGAACAATGCTCTGTCCACTGAGCCACACCAGCTAGGGCTCTCTCAGTTATTATTTTTGGGGGTCAGTTTTAAAAATGTAAATACATACTTCCTGGCACATGATTGATACTCCATAAGAGTTTCATGGTGAGTGGGAGTGTAGGTTAACACAATATTTTTGAAGGGTAATTAAGAAGTATCTATCAAATTTTTAAGTTTGCATATCCTTCATTCCAGATATTCTACTTCTAGGAATTTAAACATAGTTGTATATATGTTTAAGGATGTTTACATTGCAGCCTGCCTGTAATGGAGGATAAAAAAAGTTGCAGACAACTAGAAGTCCATCAGTTATATAAATAATGATACAAACTTACAATCAGTAGAATACTATGCAACCTTAAAAAATACATGTACACATATATTTTTGGGAAAATTACAAAAATTTCATAGATTGTAGAATAGATGTAGTATGCTGTGTTTATATAAAATAGACGGTATCTATATTTGAACTAATAAATATTTATATACACTAGTATAAGTGTGAATGTAAGCGCTTGGAAAACATGTGGGAGGACCGCGCTGGGAACTGGGGGGCGGGACTTAACTTTTCACTCCATGGGCTGCAGCATTGCAGTCTGCAGGGTCTGAACTGGGGGGCGGGACTTAACTTTTCACTCCATGGGCTGCAGCATTGCAGTCTGCAGGGTCTGTACATGAACTGATCCCGCCTCTCATTCATCCTGAGCGTGACGTCATCACCACCGGCAGCAGCGTCCTGTTTACTGATCCCCCCTCTCATTCATCCTGCGCGTGACGTCATCGCCCCCGACGGCGGCGCGTGCACGTTAGGCTGGAGCCTAGTGGGAGGCGCGTGCGCGTTAGCCCGGAGCCTGGTGGGAGGCGCGTGCGCAGTGTCTGTGTAGGAGCTTCCGGTGGAGGGTCTTGTTTTGGCTCCACGGAGTTGGGCTGGCGACCTGGGCGCACTTGGCGTCGGGCGGGCGGTCTCTCGGGGTCCACATGAACCAATGGCATCGTGCCCACAGCCGCTGGGGCCGGGAACGCGCCTCTTCTGGACGTTCCTCGGCCAAGAGGAAGGGCGGGAACCACATCCCCGAAAGGTAAGGTGGCTTGGCCCCTGGACTTGGCCTCCCAGCCCCAGCCCCCGGCCTGGGCTTCCTCTCTCCGGTCTCTGCCTGTTAGCGTGGCCCCTGGTTCCAGCCTGTCCGTCCTTTGCCGGAGGCCCTGATCCTGTCGCTGCCCCGCCCACTGGAGCTGCTGGGGACCGTCTGCGTTTCTGACTTTTCCATCCTTTAGAAAGCCAGGTCCTGCCAAGAGAGGGGTGGTGGTGGGGTCATCTGTAATACGCTCAATAACAATAAATAAAAATAAATAAAAAGGCAAAAATATATAAAAGCGAGGCCTGGCCATTGCCCTTCGGGTAAAATGCAGCGGGACTGCTTTTAAAGATGGGACTGTCAGTTTTGGGGACACCCATTAATTACCAATAGAGTCCCCCTTAATTCCGGAAGTTGTGGTATTTTAAAATGTAATAACTACGAAAATTGGGGAAGAAACCCACCAGTACCGCTGAACTTTTCATGGAAAAAGTTGGTTTGTATTGTTTTAACCGAAAAAGGCACACTGTTGCTTCCTAACGGCTCATTTGAGTGATCTTTTTCTCTAGGTTCAAATTACTAATGTGGATCCTTTGCTTATTGCTTATTTCTTTTTTTAAAAAAATTTTTTATTGATTTCAGAGAGGAAGGGAAAGGAAGAGAGGAATAGAAACATCAATGATGAGAATCACTGATCTGCTGCCTCCTGCTCGCCCCAACAGTGGCCTGGTTCATAGGCTGAGGGCCAGTGAACCCTTCTTTATTCCTCCAGACCTTCCTTCCTGCACCTCATGCCTTATTACGGCCCCTTAGTTTTATCTCCCAGAAGCTTTTTGACTTCCAGCTTCTCCCACAGCATCTTACTACAGAACTTGCCAGACCGATTGCAGTTAGGTCCTTCCTAGTGCATGTATATCCATCTCTTGTTTCCTTCCAGTCCATTCTTCCCATAACAGATCTTTTTAGTGGGCAGATTGGACCATAGCTCATAATATCCTCAAAACATCAATCACTGAGCCTCCCAGCTGGCGTGGCTCATGGTTGAGCGTCTACCCATGAACCTGGAGGTCAGGCCATGTGCCGGGGTGTGGGCTCGATCCCAGGTGTGGGGTATGGGAGCAACCGATTGGTGATTCTCTCTAATCATGGCTGTTTTTCCCTTCCTCTCTAAAATCAATAAAAATATATATATTTTAAAAAGAGTAAAAAACTCTTTACCTCGGCCTTTAAGACTCTGTACGCTGTACTGTCTAGAACCCAACCTGCTTCTCCAGCCTCAACTTGTACAACTTTTGCCCTCACTTCCAATGCTTAAGATAGACCAAATCAACCTTAGTTCATTTAAACTCATCCGGCAGAAGTCAGCTCAAATATTACTTCTCCCTGTGACTCCTAGCATTATTAAGCACAGCTCATTGTCACAGTTCTATGGGGTTTTCTTTTTACCATATGAACTGAAAGTTCCCTGCCGATCCAATAATGATGGCATCAGTTGTATGAGGATTAAAAATGAACTGTGAAGTGAAAGAATGGAGTTTAAACTATTTCAGTTAACATCTATGTATTTATGCCACCTTAGTATTCAGGACCAGGCTAGGTTTGATCGGGGATATAGAAGTTCTGGCCATCTCTGGTGTTAGGCATGCCTCCTTTGTTGAGACCTTTGCACTGTTTGTTGCCTTGTACGTGTTTTCAAGATGGGGAAACAGGAAGAGGGGAAGTACAGGTAACTCGGTGGGGGTGAATGGTGGAGCAGCAGAGCAAAGAGAAGAGGGGACTGAGGAGTCCTCAGTGTGTGCTGGGAGAAAGGCTAAGAGAATTTGGCTAACACAAATGTACTAACAGGTGGCAAGACTATCTCCCTGTTGGACGGAGGATGCCTGGGACTCCAACATTGCTTTCGAAGTCCCTTTGAAAAAGGTAAGCAAAGATTAATTCAATATTCTTTTAGAAATTTGAATTCACCATGTAGAACAGTGATTCTCTATCCCATCACACTCCATTTTCTCTTTTTATGGCACATACTTTGTATTTTGCCTTTTCCTGTCCTGAAATGAAATTCATAGGTAAGTACAACCTACTTCCATACTTAGTTTTAAAGAAAAAAAAAATCATTGTAATGCTCTATTATACAAGGAAGAAATAAAAGAAGTTGTAATTAAGTAGTGTATATTGTATACATTAATGCTATTGACTTCTTACAGTGGAAGATGAGGATTTAGCTTTTTCATACCCATGACACACATACTTCTGTTACCTCATCCTTTTAGTATAATTGTTTCCCAGCTTTTGGTTAAATCAGAAATTCTAAGTTCAAGTTATGTATGAGATAAATACACAGCTCTGAGCCATAGTATACCATGATTATGTTTCCTTTCTTTTTTTTTTTTAATATTTTATTGATTTTTTCACAGAGAGGAAGGGAGAGAGATAGAGAGTTAGAAACATCGATGAGAGAGAAACATCGATCAGCTGCCTCCTGCGCATCCCCTACTGGGGATGTGTCCACAACCCAGGTACATGCCCTTGACCGGAATCGAACCTGGGACCCCTCAGTCCGCAGGCCGATGCTCTATCCACTGAGCCAAACCGGTTCCGGCTATGTTTCCTTTCTTATACTACTTTTGTCCCCCTCATTCTGGTCTCATTTGTCTGTCTCTTTCCCTATGGACTTAATCACCAATTCTTCCTCCCCATCTCTAACACCATTGAACATTTCTGTTAATGTGGCTAGGATGCACTCATTAGATTCTATTTTTGTGTGAAATCTTTACTGGAGCCCTCTTGCCTCCATGGTCACATCACCTTCCCCTCTTCTGTCTGCATCAGATCTCCTTCTGCCTCCATTTGACATGGACGCATAGATTGCATTTATGGCTCAGCTCACCCTCACAGTCCGGGATAACCTTCCCACCTGAAGACCCTTAATTCACAAAGTCCCTTTTTCTAAGTGAAATAGTAATACTTACAGGTTTCAGGGATGAGAACCTGCTGTCTTTGGCTGTCCACTGTCCAGCCTACTACAGGCACGAATACTTATTAAATTGTTGGCACTTAACTACTTAACAAATGGGACTATTTTATTTTGTTTTATTTTTGCATAGAGGTGAGACACCATGAGCTCTGTGGATCTACAATGATTGGGAAACTGCAAGTTAGGAGGCTGTCCCAGTAATCCAGGCAGGAAATGATGGAGACTTGGACTAGAGTGGAAGTGGAGGAGAACGGTCAGGAGTGGACAAGTCCTTGATACAATGTGAAGGTAAGGCAGATGGAATTTGCTGGTGATCTGGAAAGTGTAAGAGAGGAGTCATATGATTTCAAAATTTCCGGACTGAGCAACTTGGGAAATGGCGTTACCATGAACTGAGATGAAGAAAACTGCATGGATCAGTTGTTTGTTTTGTTTGTGTATATGTTTGGCTGGGGAGGAGGGCAGATGGGAGATGCAGTTTTGTACATGTCTAAAAAAGAAGATAAAAGAAGGAAAGACCGAATGAAAAGATACACATTCCTGACCAGTGGCTGCCTACAGACTCTCCCCCTGCCCACAGGTTCATTCCCCTCTCATGGTGGCCAAATGTCCCTTTACCCATGAGCCTTTCAGGTAGCTGTGTATGGCCTTCTTATTTACACCAAGATCCGAGCAAATACAAGCATGAGGTGCCACCTTAGACAGAGGAGACTCAGAAAGCCTTGTCTGACCCAGAGTCCTACGAGGGTAGGGCAGATGGGCTCTGCAGCTCTGCTTTGGGGGACTGATAATTTCAGGGCTGTCACATTTACTAGTAAAATAATCATGTCAAAGGATGAGCAGATTTTAAGGAAGATAGAGGCAGTGAAATTGTTTTTAATTTCCCCAAACCCTGTCATGGCATTAGATTAATCCAAACTAAACGCCCATGGGTAGGTAGCATTTACCAGGAAACTAGAAGTCCCAAAGTAAGAGGGTGGAACAGACAACCACCACCGGGCACAGACCTACCTGGTCTCAGCATCGCACCAGAGGGAGTGTCAGACAGGAGGAAGCATCTGATAGGCGTGAGCACAGGAGGCCTTCACAGTGCCAGCAGTCGTCACCTGAGAGCACTGGGGGCCAAGTTGAGGACAGCAGCTGAGACTGGAAGGGGCTTTTTCCAGTCCCAACGTCAGTAAATACAAGGGGCCATGGACAAAGTGTAAGGACTGGAGCAGTCTAGGCCTCTCTACCTGGACACTGAGCACTAGAGCTCCTTTCCATTCAGGAGAGACACAGCTGGAAGGAACCACAGACACAAAGGGAAAGTGTCTCTCCCTCTCTGAAATAAATAAAATGATAATATGAGAAAAAGAAGAAGAAGGAGCAGAATAGCATCTCCTTCACCAATGAAACAAGTCAGAAAAGACAGGCCGACAAAACATAAAAACTATAAGCTGCTAGCCCCAGCCTATTTGGCTCAGTGGATAGAGCGTCAGCCTGCAGACTGAAGGATCCTGGGTTCAACTCTGGTCAAGGGCACATGCCCAGGTTGCAGGCTCATCTCCAGTAGGGGATTTATTACTATAATAAAAAGAAAAAAAGGTGAAAGAATACCATAAATCAGAATTAGGTGAGATGATAGAACTCAGGACAGAATTAAAAATAAAAGAAAAATTTTAGAAATGAAGACTAAATTAAATATAATAAATAGTGCATTAATGGACATGGTGCATTAGTATTGAGTAAACGGCAATTTACCCAGTAGGGTGAGCCCCCTTCTACAGCAGTTCACTAGCCTAGGCCCCTGTTATCAGCTGCCCCCTTGCCACTCGTCTGGTAGATTCACTTGATTTGTCCTCACCTTCCCCAACTACAATCAGACATGGAAAAGGCAACCCAAACCTTTGGGAAATGTCCCAACTATGTGTTTTCTAAAATACTTATCTGGTGGCCATGAGACCTAAGACCGGCCTCCACGAGAGACTTTTTCTATTTCTCCTGATCAATCTAGACTCATCCGCCATTTTCAACTCTATTCAGATTTTATCTTTTTAACCCTAACCCCAGACCCTGCATCTCACTTCTACCATTCCCCCACCTCCTGCTCCTTTTTATAAATCCATCTCTCCCCTTTTAGCCTTTATGGCCATAGACAAAGTTCTTTCTATTTCCTCAGTTCTTACCCCTTGTCCCTCATTTGCCCATCCAACTACCAATTCTTTTGTTCTCATGCAGCTTTTGATCCACACCCCCACCAAAGAAAACCACAGTTAACAGCATCTCAAAACTCAAAGGCTTCTTTATTACTTATCTATGAATTCCACTACATTTACTTATTCAATTTTGTTAAGATTTAAAATATACCAGAATAGAGAAATTTATATCTATCTATGGGAAAACAGTAGGTATCCAGTGAGGCACCAACACTCTAGGCACCTCTTATTTTGCATAGCCATAGTATCGAGAAATGTCCATTTCTTTTTCTCTCTCGATGAAATATTGCACTTTCCCCAGCGAGGTGAATTTGGCAGCATTCTCCCGCTCAAGTTGAGCTTTCCTCTTCATAGCCTCCCTCTCTGGCCTCTGCTCCTTTGTGATGGGCGTTGACATTACTGGCCCAGAAATATCAGGTTTCCTCCATGGAATTCGCTGACAGGCAAAATCCTGGAGAAGCCATTGGTTTTGAGGTTTGGGTGGGGTCCAGGGCTTGTTCACCGTAGTGCGAACCGGCTCCCGCTGGAAAGAAGTGCAAGTTGATGTTTTGTAGGGCACAGGTCTAGAAGCATCACACGGAGGGACACTAGGCTGGGTAGGGTTGGTCCAACCTGGTCGGACTGAATTGGTTGAAATAGGTTTAGCAGGACCTGTCAAAGATGCAGGAGTTGGCTGGGATGAATTCACTGCAGTAAGTTGAGCTGAATTAGAACCAGGCTCAACAGAGTTGGTCAAATCTGGTTGGACTGGGTTCATCAAAACTGGCTGAGCTGGTCTGGCAGGACCCATCATAGATGCAGATGTTGGCTGGGATGAATTGACTGCAGCATGTTGAGCTGAGTTAGAACCAGGCTGATCAGGATTGGTTGAAATTGGCAGAGCTGGTCTGGCAGGACCCATCATAGATGCAGATGTTGGCTGAGATGAATTGACTGCAGTAGGTTGAGCTGACTTAGAACCAGGCTGGGCACGGTTAGCCCCGGCGGGCTGACGTGATGCCAGAGACAGTGGCCTGCGAGGAACAGGTCGAACTTGGGGCTTGTCCAAAGTTGGAAAAATCAAAGGTACCAACTTGACCTTCCCAGGCGGTGGCAGCTCATATTCAGATGGAGATGAACACTCCTTTTCAGCACTGCCATCTGGTTTCTGGCGTTTGACTGGAGCTTTCTCAGGACCTTTGCCCTCACGGCGGGTATCCAGCCATTGTCTGATAGCTAGGGATGGCTGGGGGCCTTTGGGGTTGCTTGAGTGTCCCAGGGACCGGGAGGAAGAGAGTTCAGTTTTCTTATCACTCTTCTTCCCCAGAGCATGAAAAACCTGCACAGACTCCAGCATATGCATACCCAGGGAGCTCCGGGGCTTTTTGAAGGTCTCTTGGGTCAGCTCAGGGTGGTATTTCTTCCGCTTCATCTTTGGAATGTTTGGCTTCTCCTCTGCCTTGACTTTGTTCCCTGACTGCTTACTCTCTCCAGTTTTCTTGGGGTTGTTTTCTCTGGTTCTTTTGGCCTTTTCTTGCCCATGGCTCTTGGTTTTGCTGGTCCTGCTGGGGGCAGCTTTCTGAGGTTTGTTAGAATTCTTGGCCCTGTTTTCAGGAGCCCTGTCAATGGCTGCAGCATTGGAAACAGCCACTTCTCCCACCAACCTGCCATCTGGATTCTCAGGCTGGATTTTGACTATGGGAGCACCACTGATCAGCTCAGAGGGAGCATTAATGACACTTGTTTTCTGCACCTCGTTCAAATTGATGGCTCTGGTATCTTTGGTTTGGATCACCTTGGGACCTTTGGATTGATCAAGTTCATCCAAGGAATTTAGGACCACTGGAAGCTGAATATCCTCCACCAGTGTGGCGATGTCTGCAAAGCCATCATTGGATTCAGTCCCATTTTCAAGTGTCCCTTGGTCATTAAGACTCAGGCTGTTCTTTCCCAGACCAGCGTTTTCCCAACCAGGCTGCTCCTCCTGGCCAAGGGGATCAAAGCAGGCCAGGAGCTGGGGAATGTCGGGGATTTCTAAAGGAAGCAGTGGAGGCTCTTGGTTTTCTGTTGGGATCTGGTAAGCATCCAGAGGCTTTGAAAGCACGGTTTTCATGTCCTCCAAATTCCTATTCCCTTTCTGTTCCTGGCTTGGAGCTGGAGGCAGTGCCAGGTAAATACTAGGACTGTGGACCGGAGCTGCCATTGAAATGTCCCCAAGCTCGGGTGGTGGGCTGCTGTCAAGTATCTGGATATTGCTGCCACTAGAAGACTTGGGGATTTCTGGGGTTTGTGGTAGACAAAATGTTTGGCTCAGTGGTTGCAATCCGAGGGATGTCTTCATCCCCAGGGAAGTCTCCATCACTACAAACGAATCAAGGAGAAGCCAGTCAGTCCCTGGGCACCACCCATGGGTGCTCCCCTGTCACCACCAATGCAGCAACCATGCTCCTTCCAACAATGGGAAAGGCATTCCTACCAGCTCTTCCTAAGGATCATGGACAGCTCCCTGTGCTATGAGAAAGGAGACAACTGTTCTAGTTCTCACTAGGGATCATTTGATGTCATTGTTTCATGGTATTCTGTGTATTTGACAGGGTTGTGATAAAACAAATAAAAAGTAAGTGATTTAAAATGTTTTACAAAGCTAGCATTGTACATATGGAGTCCTTTTAGTTCTCTCCCTTTCCTGAGGAAATAAGACTTCACACAATGGAGTAGGGGAGCGAATGCAGCTCTTCCTGATGAAATACATAAGCAAGGGCAGATTTCTAGCCTGCTTGCTTTGGACAAGATCGTGGAACACAAGGTATTAAAACCTGGCATGAATTAAGAAGTGAGGGAAAGTTAAACTACCACTATCGCAGTAAGAGTTCTGAAATTCCTTCTAAAAACACTGAAGCACCCTAACCGGTTTGGCTCAGTGGATAGAGCACTGGCCTGGGGACTGAGGGGTCCCAGGTTTGATTCCAGTCAAGGGCATGTACCTTGATTGCGGTCTAACCTGCTTGCTTTGGACAAGATCATGGAACACAAGGTCTTAAAACCTGGCATGAATTAAGAATCTCTCTCCCTTCCTCTGCGTAAAAAATCAATAAAATATATTTTTTAAAAAAGACACTGAAGCAATAAATCAAGAGAGTCCATGAAACTGTTGTAGTAGAGGGAGACTAGTAGGTAAGGGAGTGAATAGTGTGGGACCCCTTTGTATGCTCTTCAGTTCTCATACATGGCCAATCCAGTGTCCACCCTCCCTTCTCTATGAGGTGTTCCCATAGAGTCTGAAAATGGGGAGCACTGACTGAGGGTGGCAGTTACAAAGTCACAGGACTTAAAGTCTACCTGTCTGTGGACTCACCACTTCCCGGGTGACCCGAGTTTTTAATGGTGACCCCGTTCCTCTTCCTTCTTGCTGTTTGAACTCACCTTGAAAACTTGTCTCTGTGATGGGTTGAGCAGGCACAGAGTAGTAGATTGCAGAGGTGGAGGCCGGTGGTATCACATTTGTGGGCTGGACCTCCCTTAGCACCATGACCATTTCTGGTTGAGGGGCAGAGGCCCTGCTCTCTGGGTAAGACACAGAGCCATAGGATTGCAGGTAGGGGCCACGTTCTGCAGAGAGCAGAGGCCCTAGTGTGCCTTGATTGTAAAAATAGAGCTGACTTCCATCCTGGTAGGGAAGTGACCAGCTCTGTCCCTGATTTGGAATCTGAGATGATGCCCCATGAACAAGGCTGGCAGAAAGTGATGGATACAGAGGGACCATGTTAGTGGCATCCGAGGTTTTATTGTACTGGGATGCCATCGACATGGAAGAAACAGCTGTGTCCTGGTCAATGACAGTCACCGTGAAGTCTCGGATGGATGAGGACTTCCTTTCAGTGCCTCCTGTGAGCGCCCACTCAAAAATACCAGGATTGGAAGCAGCTGGAGTGGAGATCTGGCTCTGGCCAGTAACTCCAGACAACATAGTTGTGCTAGAATGTTGGTAAAGGTAGGCACTACCCATGAGAGGTTGGAAAGAGGTGCCAGAGACTGATGGTAGGAGCCATGCTGATGTGACGGCTGGAGCAGAGACTCTGGGGAGACTGCAGACTCGTCCTGTGAGGGAGGCTGCAGTGCTCCCCACAGGAAGAGAGAGCGGCAGAGACTTTGAAGTTCCAAGTAAAGGTGGATTTTGGAAATTCTCTGTGGGGAACAAAGAGGGTGATGAAAAAAATCAAAGGGCTTCACTATGTTTGAAGAATAGCATCATCTTAAGATTAATACCAATACTCACTGAGGTGTCAAAAATCAAACAGCTTATGCTGGTTGTAAGTCCTGGGACAGTTTGCTACTCTTCTGTATTAACTGCCTGTGCTCCCAATGTGGGCAAAATGTGCAAGAGAACCAAGAGGTTCATACATTCTCTACGGTAGAGGCAGCCACTCTCCGCCCTACCTTTCCCTTGAGCCTCTACTAGTATTGATTTGTGTGCTCTTTCCTAGAATCGAAGCATTTTAGAACCAGGATTCTTTAGAGACCCTGAGTTCTAACATTCTCAGTTTATGGGTGAGGAAACTGAAGCTCAGAGAGGCCAGATAGACTTGTTCAAGTTCTCTCATTGTGCCTGTATTACTACCGTGTTACATAACCTAAGTATCCTGACTCCCTTACTGGAGCTCTGCTCTGAGCATTATACTGCCACCAACTGGGAGCAATGGGGCTTCTAGTATAGATGCGGGGTTTTGTCCATGGAAAACAGTACAGCTATTGCCACTGTAATCTTCAGTGCCTCGTGCTGCCTGCAAGTTCACATGCTATTCTCTGGAACTCACATGTAGCTCAGTGCAGTTGGTAAATTTGAAGTGTCATTCTTACCTTCTTCAAGCCTGGTTTCTGATCCTACCTCAAAATGGCTATGGGGCAGTGAGTTTCTCAAGAAGTGCTTTTTGAAAGAAAAACATTATTGAAACTGTCCAGGTTTTGAGTTACTCATCCAAAAAGTCATTATAATAATAGTAACAATAATAATTTATACATGAGTAAGTGTTATATTACACTAGAGGCCCCGTACACAAAATTTGTGCAGTCGGGAGGCCCCTCAGCCTGGCCTGCGCCCTCTTGCAGTCCAGGATCCCTTGGGGGGTGTCCAACTGATGGCTTAAGCCATCAGTCAGACAACCTTAGTGCTGCTTCGAAGGCGGGGAGGCTCCCACCACTGCATTCGGCTCAGGGCTCCTGGCTGAGCAGCATTTCCCCTGTGGGAGCACACAGACCACCAGAGGGCAGCTCCTGTTTGAGTGTCTGCCCCCTGGTGGTCAGTGTGCGTCATACCAAGGGTCCTTCTGCTGTTCTGTTGATTTATATATTAGCCTTTTATTATATAGGATATGATTTATATGGAAGAAAATTTAACTTATGGAAAGACAAAGAGAAAAATCATGAACAATATATATCACAGAACTAAAATATATATATATACATTAATGAAAATTGGGGCACATAGCAAAAATCAAAGCATAAAAATTTGTTAATAATTGTTCTATTTTATACACACGTTATAAAAGTGATTATTGCCTATGCTGTCTTAGTGAATACTATTAACCAAAGAACAGCCACAATACAAGATGATTTTGAAAAAATTTTTAGCCATGTGGAGAGAGAAGATATATCAGTAAAAACTGCATAACAAGCCATAAATGTGGATGTATAAGTAGCCCCAATATATGTAGACAGATATTTCTGTAAAAATTGCTATAAATCAGAGCAGAAAGAATTCCATTAATGTGATTATTCATGTTTTTTCTGAATATTACCCAGCAAGTAACAGATAGTAAGTCTAGTAGAAATATATATTTCAATTAATATAGCCACATGACAAACAGAAAGAACACTTAAAAGAGTATCCTGAAAATGTATATGTTTATCTTAAAACCTAGATTTTAATCATCTTCAACATCCAGGAAAGTCTTAAAAGCCATCATCACTAGACTTTAATTAAATAAAAATTTACTGTAGGAATCGTCAAGAGACCCCACAAGATTGGTTTTAGATACACGTGAAGTTAGAGATGTGGGGTTTGACCTTTTCTTTTCCTTCTTAGGTAGCTGAGATCTAAGGGAGATGATGGCTGTTTCTCAGTGTGGAACATGCTTATCACACAAAGGAATTAGTCTTTCTGGTTCAGGTTAGGACATAGCAATTTTTAATCTTAATTTCATTTTTAAGTGACAAAAAACATCTACATAGTTTAAATATCAGAATGAAGTGAAACACTGAAAACTATGTTTTCCTCCCGCCCCCTAGATAACCACCTTTATTAATTGCTTGCTTACAGGAACCATAATTTCTAAAACACATGTTTTTAAACGTTGATCCTCAAAACTCTCATCTGTGTGTTCAGAGAGGCAATAGAAAAACACAGACAACTGAATGTGACTTTGCTGATAAGCGGCTTTGACTACTGATACCCTATTCCAGCCTTACTTTCCTTCCTAGCCTATTAATCTAAGCACTGACTAAAATCAACTTTATTTTGCCCTACTCTGAGCAGATTTCACCCTATGTTCTCGGCTTTAATTTAAAATCCTTGGTTGCCTTCAGCATTCCATTGCAAAACGACCCCTTTTTGCTCTTGAGAGCTCTTCCATGCCCTCCTGCTTCATTCTTATAGTTTCCCCTCCTTCATGCTTATGTGCCCCTCCCCTTGGTGTTGTGGGCCTGTGCTGATGAAAACAATCCTAAACTTTCATACATTTAAATACTTGCCTCACTATAGCCTAGTACTCTTCATCTTCTCTCCCTATTTTCTCCTTTCACCTAGTTTAGATAGAAAACTCCAAAAATCGGTGAATATTACTTTTTGAACTGCACTAACTGAAAATACTAAAGTTGAAACATTAGTGGTGAGAGACCCTTATACTAGAGACCATATATATATTCTCTGTGTTTCTATTGAAACGCATTCCGGAAGTCTCGATTTTATTTTCTATATGGGTGTCTTTAAAACTCAATATTAGAAAAGAAAGAGAATGGAGAGAACAACCAATCTGAAATCCTAATGTAACAGATGAGGGATGAACAGATTTTGTGAGTGAATGACTTGTCCCAAGTCACATAGCTAGTAAGTATCAAAATCAAATTGAAATTAGGTCTCTGGATTTCTAGATCAATACTTCCTTTCTTTATGCTATTTTGAGTCTACTGCTAATTTTAGGGGCAAAAATATCTAATGAGAAACTTTTAAAAGTTTCTTTCCTTACCTGACATGGTCAGAGAAGAAGAGGAAATTTTATTAATTGTAGATGCAAGGGATGAGGATGTCTGAGTGGGTGAAGCGAAAGAGCGCTTGTTTCCAGTACGAAGGTTACTGGTCACACTGTCACTGGTTACTGGTCATTGGTCAGTTGCGATGATCCAAATGTATTTACTGACAACTCCATGGAAACCCCAAGATTCTGCCAGGTGGTGGTAGGTTTGGTGGGAGAATGATGTCACAAAGCAGGCAGTTTAAAGGGATGCGAAGGCCAATAGGGAGGTCAGATCCCCAACAAGAAGACAAGATTGGATGGAGGGAGCAGTAGGGGAGCTAAACCAACCCCTAAATGGCTGGGCTCCGGGGTAGATGTGCTAGTTGACAAGACAAATGTGATAGTCTCACTTTCCCCAGGTTCGTGTGTTAGGGAAATAATCTCAGTGTTTCTTAAAGACATCCATTAATATAATTAACTAGTACTTTTATTCTCTATATTATGTTGTATGACATATATTTATTATTATATATATATTTAATATCCTAAGAGAGAACAGAAAGGGTTATCTAGGTTGCACCATTGCAATTGTGCAGAAATTGTATCTGTCCATCTACTAGTAACTAGTGTATTTACTGCAACTTTGGGGAGCAAAGGGAGGAATTAAAGAGCTCTTTTGCACCCTGGCTGGTTTGGCTCAGTGATTAGAGCGTCAGCCCTCAGACCGTAGGGTCATGTGTTGTATTGCCAGTCAAGGGCACATACCTCAGTTGCATATTCGCTCCCTGCCCCTCAGTGGGGGCACATGAAGGAGGCAACCAGTTAGTGTGTCTCTCTGAAATCGATATTTCTCTATCTCCATCCTCCTCCCTCCCCTTTCACTCTCTCAGAATCAGTGGAAAAGAATATCCTCAGGTGAGGATTTGGCATGGGGGCGGGGGTGGAGGAAGCTCTTTTGTGACTTGGTTAAAGAGTAAAATGAAGTTTGTTGAGTGCATGTTGTGGAGAATGATGTGGTCCAAGGCTCTTCTCTTTTAGTTTCTTCTTGAATCCTACCTTCCTTGGGCTGGGCTGGGACAGGCCAGATTGGACTTGCATCTCTCTTCTCTCCCTTTCTTCTTCTTCTTCATTGTAGGCAGTGTTTCTAGACAAGCTTTGTTCTTGCATTCTTACACTCACGGATGTTACTTCCTGTCAACTTCCAGCAGCAGCTGGGGTCTTCTTTTCAGTGTCTGATGGGTCCCAAAATGGACTCTGCCCATTAGAAGCAAATACCAAAGAGCTAGGAGTCAGCTGACTGCAAACCTTTCCTCTTCTAGCCTTTGGTTGCAGTTCTTCTGCCCATAATCTGCTCCCTCTGGTTCCTTGGGCTACATAGGCTTGCTGCCATCCTGCATTTGTATACATGAGAGGCATTCACGATCTTTCCCCTTTCCTTCTCCCATAAAGTGTATCCAGTGTGGCAGTTACTGTAGTCTCCTCCCCCTTGCAAACAGCCGCTGTAGAATTTTGGGCCTCTAGGATTCTCTGTCTGCCATGCTTGGGTGCAAGGCCAGACAGAAATGAAGAGAATAATAAAGACGGGACTTGCATGAGGAACAGGGAACAGGCAAAGTGAAAGTATACAGAGCAAGAGTTCTGTCCACCAGAGAGAATAATCCTAAATATATTTTCGTTTTTGTCACTTATATCATTCATTGGTTATATTAGTAAAATAGGGATTGTGTTTATGCTCTGTATCCAGCCCTGGTTTTGTCCACAGGGAGTGTGTGAAAAGGGCATTGCGGTGAGTTATACTGTGGCCCTGAGCATAAAGAACAGAGGTGTGCCCTTAGCCTGGGTTGGCCTGGGTTGCCCTTGTTCTCTGCCCCCCAGTGAGTGCTTCTCCCACTAACCACTCTTGTGACTCTGAGTTAGGGCTAAGTTGCTAATGACTTATACAGGGTGGGGCAAAAGTAAGTGTACAGTTGTTCATATGGAATAAAACAATAATTAGTGAATAATACAAGAAGAATCTCTATTTCGTGTAGTCACAAGTGTAAACCTAATTTTGCCTCACTCTCTATATGGAGTAAGCTGGTTTGGGGAAGGAAATCTATGATACTTATCTGAGAAAAAATACACTGAGGGGTGTTGCAGTGTAGACATATGGTTTAAACTTATAAAAAAATGTTGTTATTCCTCACCGCAGGATAGTGTCTCCATTGATTTTTTTAGCGAGTGGGAGGAGGCAAGGGAGAGAGAGATCCATGTGAAAGAGACACATCATTTGGTTTTTGTATAATTGCGCTGACTAGGGGATTGAACCTGCAACTGAGGTACATGGCCTAGACAAGGAATCAAACCTGCAGCCCTCTGGTGTGTGAGCCAATGCTCTGACCACTGAGCCATGCTAGCCAGAGCCTTATAAATTTTTTTTCAACATTTTCCCCCTAAGTTTCAGACCTCATATTGCCAACTTCCATAACAGTATATGCTAAATATCTGCAAGCCAAACCAGTCTTTTTGTTTGTTTTTTATTAATCCTCACCAGAGGATATTTTTCCATTGATTTTTAGAGAGAGAATGGAAGGGTGAGGTAGAGACAGAGAGAAACATCGATGTGAGAGAGACACATCGATTGGTTGCCTTCCACACGAGCCCCAACCAGGGCCGGGGATCGAGCCTGCAACCGAGATACATGCCCTTGACCAGAATTGAACCTGGGACCCTTCGGTTTTCAGGCCAATGCTCTATCTACGAGTCAAACCAGCTAGGGCAGACCAGTCTTTTTTTTAAAGAAATTTTCTGTTTTCCCCTGGAAATCAAAAGAATCCATATCCAGTGCAGGTTAGGATAGGTGGTGTAAGATTGGAGGAAGTGTAGTTAGATAAATTCTGGTAGCAGTCAAATGTTTACATGTTAAAATACTCAGTTCCACCTTTCAATTCTACCTAGACAAACCCTTAATTAGGCCTTTCCTGGTTCCCAGCATCTATAACTATTTTCTCTCCATAGTTCCTGCCATTTAACTTTGCCTTAGGGGCTCAGCATCATTTAGCTCTAAAAAAAAAATCTTAAATGTAGGAGGAGGAACCTAAAGAACTTTAGTTCAACACTCTGAAACTTAGCATCAACCTCTACCCTGACCTAAAGTCTTCTTTTTTGCAGTTAGGGTATTGTCTTGTCCCATATACCCACTTCCTGCATTTTGTACCCATTGAGATAACTAAGACTTGCTTTGTTGAAATATACCCAGCCCATCTACCCCTGGATGCTTTGTTACTCTCACTTTAGTTTAATTAAAGACTGGAATCCCTCAAACCTCTACATGATATTTGGGGCCCTATCAGATACTGCTAGGTTTTATAGTGTCAACCACTTAGCTGTTTAGCACTCCAAATATCCTTTGCTCCTGTATTTCCCATTCCAGTGTACGACATACCTATTAATGCATTCTTTCACCTCATGTTGGATCCACTCCCATCCAAAGGCCTACTCTTTGCTAGGTTTCATACTTTCTGGAAACCCTATGTTGCCTTGGTCTGGAGTTTCTTGTGTCAACTATAACCAAATCTGTGCCCTATTCCTATTCCTATTTCAAGCCGGGCCGGGCTTCGTCTCTCCGGTCTCTGCTGTCAGCCTGGCCCCGAGCCCTGATCCTGTCGCTGCCCCGCCCACTGGAGTTTCAGGGAACCGTCTGCGTTTCTGACTTTTCCATCCTTTAGAAAGCCAGGTCCTGCCACGAGAGGATTTGTGGTGGGGTCATCTGTAATACGCTCAATAACAATAAATAAAAAATAAATAAAAAGGCAAAAATATATAAAAGCAAGGCCTGGCCATTGCCCTTCGGGTAAAATGCAGAGGGACTGCTTTTAAAGATGGGACTGTCAGTTTTGGGGACACCCATTAATTACCAATAGAGTCCCCCTTAATTCCGGAAGTTGTGGTATTTTAAAATGTAATAACTACGAAAATTGGGGAAGAAACCCACCAGTACCGCTGAACTTTTCATGGAAAAAGTTGGTTTGTATTGTTTTAACCGAAAAAGGCCACACTGTTGCTTCCTAACGGCTCATTTGAGTGATCTTTTTCTCTCGTTTCAAATTTCTAATGTGGATCCTTTGCTTATTGCTTATTTCTTTTTAAAAAAAATTTTTTTTATTGATTTCAGAGAGGAAGAGAGGAATAGAAACATCAATGATGAGAATCACTGCTCTGCTGCCTCCTGCTCGCCCCCAACAGTGGCCTGGTTCATAGGCTGAGGGCCAGTGAACCCGTCTTTAGACCTTCCTTCCTCCACCTCGTGCCTCATTACGGCCCCTTCGTTTTATCTCCCGGAAGCTTTTTGACTTCCAGCTTCTCCCCCAGCATCTTACTACAGAACTTGACAGACCGATTGCAGTTAGGTCCTTCCTAGTGCATGTATATCCATCTCTTGTTTCCTTCCAGTCCATTCTTCCCATAACAGATCTTTTTAGTGGGCAGATTGGACCATAGCTCATAATATCCTCAAAACATCAATCACTGAGCCTCCCTGCTGGTGTGGCTCATGGTTGAGTGTCTACCCATGAACCTGGAGGTCAGGCCATGTGCCGGGGTGTGGGCTCGATCCCAGGTGTGGGGTATGGGAGCAACTGATTGGTGATTCTCTCTAAACTTTGATGTTTTTCCCTCCCTCTCTAAAATCAATAAAAATATATATATTTTAAAAAGAGTAAAAAACTCTTTACCTCGGCCTTTAAGACTCTATGCTGTACTGTCTAGAACCCAATCTGCTTCTCCAGCCTCAACTTGTACAACTTTTGCCCTCACTTCCAATGCTTAAGATAGACCGAATCAACCTTAGTTCATTCTAACTCAGGGGTGGGCAAACTTTTTGACTCGAGGGCCACAATGGGTTCTTAAACTGGACCGGAGGGCCGGAACAAAAGCATGGATGGAGTGTTTGTGTGAACTAATATAAATTCAAAGTAAACATCATTACATAAACGGGTACGGTCTTTTTTTTTTTTTTTATTCATTTCAAACGGGCTGGATCCGGCCCGCGGACCGTACTTTCCCACGGCTGTTCTAACTCATCCGGCAGAAGTCAGCTCAAATATTCTCACTGTGACTCCTAGCATTATTAAGCACAGCGCAGTGTCACCGTTCTATGGGGTTTTCTTTTTACCATATGAACTGGAAGTTCCCTGCCGATCCAATAATGATGGCATCAGTTGTATGAGGATTAAAAATGAACTGTGAAGTGAAAGAATTGACTTTAAACTATTTCAGTTAACATCTATGTATTCATGCCACCTTAGTATTTAGGACCAGGCTAGGTTTGATCGGGGATATAGAAGTTCTGGCCATCTCTGGTGTTAGGCATTCCTCCTTTGTTGAGACCTTTGCACTGTTTGTTGCCTTGTGCGTGTTTTCAAGATGGGGAAACAGGAAGAGGGGAAGTACAGGTAACTCGGTGGGGGTGAATATTGGAGCAGCAGAGCAAAGAGAAGAGGGGACAGAGGAGTCCTCAGTGTGTGCTGGGAGAAAGGCTAAGAGAATTTGGCTAACACAAATGTATTAACAGGTGGCAAGACTATCTCCCTGTTGGACGGAGGATGCCTGGGACTCCAACATTGCTTTCGAAGTCCCTTTGAAAAAGGTAAGCAAAGATTAATTCAATATTCTTTTAGAAATTTGAATTCACCATGTAGAACAGTGATTCTCTATCCCATCACACTCCATTTTCGCTTTTTATAGCACATACTTTGTATTTTGCCTTTTCCTGTCCTGAAATGAAATTCATAGGTAAGTACAACCTACTTCCATACTTAGTTTTAAAGAAAAAAAAATCATTGTAATGCTCTATTATACAAGGAAGAAATAAAAGAAGTTATAATTAAGTAGTGTATATTGTATACATTAATGCTATTGACTTCTTACAGTGGAAGATGAGGATTTAGCTTTTTCATACCCATGACACACATACTTCTGTTACCACATCCTTTTAGTATAGTTGTTCCCCAACTTTTGGTTAAATCAGAAATTCTAAGTTCAAGTTATGTATGAGATAAATACACAGCTCTGAGCCATAGTATACCATGGTTATGTTTCCTTTCTTATACTACTTTAGTCCCCCTCATTCTGGTCTCATTTGTTTATGTCTTTTCCTATGGACTTAATCACCAATTCTTCCTCCACATCTCTAACACCATTGAACATTTCTGTTAATGTGGCTAGGATGCACTCATTAGATTCTATTTTTGTGTGAAATCTTTCCTGGAGCCCTCTTCCTCCATGGTCACATCACCTTCCCCTCTTCTGTCTGCATCAGATCTCCTTCTGCCTCCAATTCATATGGACACATAGATTGCATTTATGGCTCAGCTCACCCTCACAGTCCGGGATAACCTTCCCACCTGAAGACCCTTCATTCACAAAGACCCTTTTTTAAGTAAAACAGTAATACATACAGGTTTCAGGGATGAGCACCTGCTATCTTTGGCTGTCCACTGTCCAGCCTACTACAGGCACGAATACTTATTAAATTGTTGGCACTTAACTACTTAACAAATGGGACTACTTTATTTTGTTTTATTTTTGCATAGAGGTGAGACACCATGGGCTCTGTGGATCTACAATGATTGGGAAACTGCAAGTTAGGAGGCTGTCCCAGTAATCCAGGCAGGAAATGATGGAGACTTGGACTAGAGTGGAAGTGGAGGAGAATGGTCAGGAGTGGACAAGTCCTTGATACAATGTGAAGGTAAGGCAGATGGGATTTGCTGCTGATCTGGATGAATGATGGAGAGTGTAAGAGAGGAGTCATATGATTTCAAAGATTTCCGGACTGAGCAACTTGGGAAATGGCGTTACCATGAACTGAGATGAAGAAAACTGCATGGATCAGTTGTTTGTTTTGTTTGTGTATATGTTTGGCTGGGGAGGAGGGCAGATGGGAGATGCAGTTTTGTACATGTCTAAAAAAGAAGATAAAAGAAGGAAAGACGGAATGAAAAGATACACATTCCTGACCAGTGGCTGCCTACAGACTCTCCCCCTGCCCACAGGTTCATTCCCCCTCTCATGGTGGCCAAATGTCCCTCTACCCATGAGCCTTTCAGGTAGCTGTGTTTTGCCTTCTTATTTACACCAAGATCCGAGCAAATACAAGCATGAGGTGCCATGTGAGACAGAGGAGACTCAGAAAGCCTTGTCTGACCCAGAGTCTACGAGGGTAGGGCAGATGGGCTCTGCAGCTCTGCTTTGGGGGACTGATAATTTCAGGGCTGTCACATTTACTAGTAAAATAATCATGTCAGAGGATGAGCAGATTTTAAGGAAGATAGAGGCAGTGGCATTGTTTTTTAATCTCCCCAAACCCTGTCATGGCATTAGATAAATCCAAACTAAATGTCCATGGGTAGAATTTACCAGGAAAGTAGGAGCCCCAAAGTAAGAGGGTGGAGCAGACAACCACCACCGGGCACAGACCTACCTGGTCTCAGCATCGCACCAGAGGGAGTGTCAGACAGGAGGAAGCATCTGATGGGCGTGAGCCCAGGAGGCCTTCACAGTGCCAGCAGTCCTCACCTGAGAGCACTGGGGGCCAAGTTGAGGACAGCAGCTGAGACTGGAAGGGGCTTTTTCCAGTCCCAACATCTCCCCAAATACTTTGGGGAGATTCAAAAACTGGCCTGCTCCCTCCATCTTTATGAAGTCCTGCTCCGACATTTGACATCATTATATTAATTTTAGGTGGTAGTAATGGTTGCACAATATAATGAATGTACTTACTGTGACTGAATTGTATGGTTAAAATGGTAAATTGTGTGTTATACATATTTTACTGTTGTAAGGAAAGATGAAAGAACTACATAAATCAGCACTAGGTAAAATTATAGAACTCAGCAGAATCAATAATAAAAAATTTTCAGAAATAAAAATAAAAATAAGAGTGTAGGATCAAAATGGATAATGCCTTAAGGGAAACATGAGAAAAGAATAAAGTTTTTAAAAATCAAAAAGAAGATAAAAGGAACTAGAGAAACGACAAATATAAAAATAAGCCCCAATAAAGCAGGACAATACTGAAGAGTAATACAAATACATATGAGGGTTTATTATACCATAAAAGTAACATTTCAGATTAGTGGGACAGACTCATCAATAAATTATTCATATATGTTGGAGTGTAAATAATTCCTCTGGAAGGATTCACAGCATGGCAAAGTAGTGTCTTTAAGGGAGGAGGGAAATTAGTGGATGGGGAACTTCAGGAAAGGGGTGGATTTTCTTTGAGTACCCTTTGTACCTTTCTAAAGTAATATGATAGGAATCTACCTCTGAAGTGTGACTGCTTGAGTTCAACCCCAGCTCTCCCAATTGCTAGCTCTTCATCTTGGGCAAATACTTGATACTCTTCAAACCTATCTTTTTTGTGTGTGTGTGTGAAATGGGGTGAATAAGTTAGCCTGGTGCTGCGTGGCACAGAATAAACTCTCAATAAATGTAAGTTGCTAGTGGAAACAACTCAGATGTCCATCAAGTGATGAATGGATAAACAAATGTGGTAGAGCCATTCAATAGAACGTTATATAGTCATGAAAAGGAATGAAGTGCTGACTCATGCTACAACAAGATGGACTTCGACAACGTGCTAAATGAAAGAAGCCAGACACAAAGGTCATATATTGTGTTACTGGACATACATGAAATCTCCAGAAAAGACATCTATCCAGGTAGAAAGCAGATTAGTGGTTGCCAGGACCTGGAGGGAGGAGGAAACAAGGAGTGACTGCTAATGGTTAGGGGGGTTTCTTTTTGGGCTGATGAATATGTTTTGGGTTCGATAATAGTGATGGTTGCACAAGCTTGTGAATGTACTAAAAGTCACTGAATTTACAATTTAAAACTGAATTTTATATAAAGTATATAAATTATATCTCAAAATTAATTTTTAATGCAAATTAACAAATTACCCATGGTAATGATTACCGTCTCCTTCCCCTTCTTCATTCTCTTTCATGGCCCCCGCCCTCCCAAACCCTCAGTTCCTCCGGCTGCAAAACCCTTTGAACTGACTCCTGCATCCTACGGCTGTTCCAGTGGCAAACCAGTGCACAGGCGCACCTATTACTCTCGCTCCCTGGAAATCCACTCTTCCAACGGATTATTCTCCTTCGCTTCACTTGATGGAGGTGTTTATACAAGGCAGCACGTGTGGCCCCGGTCATGGAGAAGGCCCTGGCTAGCCCCTCAAGTAAATATTTAGGCTTCTCCTCAAGTTTGATCTCTTCCACTACTAACTTCCAGATGCTGTGCTCTGAAAGCCTGGTTGGGTACCTAGAGACACTTGAAAATACTAAGGACTTCGGAGAAAAGCCTCCAATCTAGACTTTGCTCTACCACATGCAATGTGACCTCAGCCCATTGCTGAACCTCACGACTAAAGTGGCACAGTGATACTGGCCTTGAATGTTGTCTATTAGTGGGTGTGGTACATAGGTGTTGAGTAAGTGGGGATTTATATCTCACGCCCTGTTCTGGGTGAGCCTCCTACTGCCATAGTTCACTTGGCTAGTTATAAGCTGCCTCCAGGATAACTCAGCCCTTGCCACTCAATCTGGTAGGTTCCACTGATTTGTACTTAACCTCTCAACTGTAATCATACATGGTAAGGCAACCCAGACCTTTTGGAAATGTGCCCAGTATCTGTTTTCTAAAATACTTATCTGGTGGTCATGAGACATAAGGCCAGCCTCCAGGAGAGACTTTACATTTCTCCTGGCCAACCTAGAGTCATTTTCTGCCATCTTCAACTCTATTCAGATTTTACCCTTTTAACCCTAACCTCAGACCCTGCATCTTCTGCCATTTTCCCCCTTCCTGCTTCTTTTTATAAACCCATAACCTCCCCTTTAGTCTTTCTGGCCATAGACAAAATTCCCCCAGTTCTTACCCCTTGTCCCTCATTTGCCCATCCAACTACTAATTCTCATGCAGCTTTTGATCCCCACCCTCACCAAGGAAAACCACAGTTAACAGCATCTCAAAACTCAAAAGGCTTCATTACTCATCTTCTAATGCTATTATATTTATTTATTCAATTTTATTAAGATTTAAAATATATCAGAATACAGAAATTTATATTTATCTACTCTGGGAAAACTGTAGATATCCAGAGTGGCATAAATACTCCTAGCATGACTTATACTGCACAGCCGCAGTATTAAGACATTTCCATTTCTTTTTCTCTCTCAATGAAAGACTGCACTTTCCCCAAAGAGCATTTGGCAGCATTCTCCTGCTCCAGCTGAGCCTTTCTCTTCATGGCCTCCCGCTCTGGCCTCTGCTCGTTTATGATGGGTGTTGACATTACTGGACCAGAAACACTGGGGTTCCTCCTTGGAATTCGTTGGCAGGCAGAGTCCTGCAGTAGATACTGGTTTTGAGGTTTGGGTGGAGACCAGGGCTTCACAGCAGTGCGACTGGGTTACCCTTGGAAAGAAGTGTAAGTTGATGTTCTGTAGGGCACAGGCCTAGAAGCATTAGATTGTGGGACACTAGGCCGGATAGGGTTGGTCCAACCTAGTCTGGCTGGGTTGGTCGAATTTTGGCACGCTGGTCTGGCAGGACCTGTCATAGATGCTGTAGTTGGCGGGGATGAATTGAGTGCAGTAGGTTGAGCCGACATAGAACCAGGACTAGCAGGGTTGGTTGAAGTTGGCAGAGCTGATCTGGCAGGACCCATCATAGATGCAGATGTTGGCTGGGATGAATTGACTGCAGTAGGTTGAGCTGACTTAGAACCAGGCTGGGCACGGTTAGCCCCAGTGGGCCGACGTGATGCCAGAGACAGTGGCCTGCGAGGAACAGGTCGAGCTTGGGGCTTGTCCAAAGTTGGAAACTTGACCTTCCCAGGAGGTGGCAGCTCGTACTCAGATGGAGATGAACACTCCTTTTCAGCACTGCCATCTGGTTTCTGGCGTTTGACTGGAGCTTTCTCAGGACCTTTGCCCTCACGGCGGGTATCCAGCCATTGTCTGATAGCTAGGGATGGCTGGGGGCCTTTGGGTTTGCTTGAGTGTCCCAGGGCCCGGGAGGAAGAGAGTTCAGTTTTCTTATCACTCTTCTTCCCCAGGGCATGAAAAACCTGCACAGACTCCAGCATATGCATACCCAGGGAGCTCCGGGGCTTTTTGAAGGTCTCTTGGGTCAGCTCAGGGTGGTATTTCTTCCGCTTCATCTTTGGAATGTTTGGCTTCTCCTCTGCCTTGACTTTGTTCCCTGACTGCTTACTCTCTCCAGTTTTCTTGGGGTTGTTTTCTCTGGTTCTTTTGGCCTTTTCTTGCCCATGGCTCTTGGTTTTGCTGGTCCTGCTGGGGGCAGCTTTCTGAGGTTTGTTAGAATTCTTGGCCCTGTTTTCAGGAGCCCTGTCACTGGCTGCAGCATTGGAAACAGCCACTTCTCCCACCAACCTGCCATCTGGATTCTCAGGCTGGATTTTGACTATGGGTTCTTCCTGTCTTGATCAGAGGGAGCATTAATGACACTTGTTTTCTGCACCTCGTTCAAATTGATGGCTCTGGTATCTTTGGTTTGGATCACCTTGGAACCTTTGGATTGATCAAGTTCATCCAAGGAATTTAGGACCACTGGAAGCTGAATATCCTCCACCAGTGTGGCGATGTCTGCAAAGCCATCATTGGATTCAGTCCCATTTTCAAGTGTCCCTTGGTCCTTAAGACTCAGGCTGTTCTTTCCCAGACCAGCGTTTTCCCAACCAGGCTGCTCCTCCTGGCCAAGGGGATCAAAGCAGGCCAGGAGCTGGGGAATGTCGGGGATTTCTAAAGGGAGCAGTGGAGGCTCTTGGTTTTCTGTTGGGATCTGGTAAGCATCCAGAGGCTTTGAAAGCATGGTTTTCATATCCTCCAAATTCCTATTCTCTTTCTGTTCCTGGCTTGGAGCTGGAGGCAGTGCCAGGTAAATACTAGGACTCTGGACTGGAGCTGCCATTGAAATGTCCCCAAGTTCAGGTGGTGGGTTGCTGTCAAGCATCTGGATATTGGTGCCACTACAAGACTTGGGGATTTCTGGGTTTTGTGATGGACAAAATGTTTGGCTTAGAGGTTGCAATCCAAGGGAAGTCTCCATCACTACAAACGAATCAAGGAGAAGCCAGTCAGTCCCTGGGCACCACCCATGGGTGCTCCCCGGTCACCACCAATGCAACAACCATGCTCCTTCCAACAATGGGAAAGGCATTCCTACCAGCTCTTCCTAAAGATCATGGACAGCTCCCTATGCTAGACGATAGGAGGCAAATGTTCTAGTTCTCACTGGGGATCGTTGGATGTCTTTGTTCCATGATATTGTTTTACAAAGCTAGCATTGTACAAATGGAATCCTTTTAGTTCTCTCCCCTTTCCTGAGGAAATAACAACACTTCACACAACCGAGTAGGTGAGGGAATGGAGCTCTTCCTGATGAAATACATAAGCAAGGGCAGATTTCTAGCCTGCTTGCTTTGGACAAGATCGTGGAACACAAGGTATTAAAACCTGGCATGAATTAAGGAGTGAGGGAAAGTTAAACTGCCACTATCGCAGTAAGAGTTCTGAAATTCCTTCTAAAGACACTGAAGCAATAAATAAGAGAGTCTGAAAATGGGGAGCACTGACTGAGGGTGGCAGTTACAAAGTCACAGGACTTAAAGTCTACCTGTCTGTGGACTCACCACTTCCCAGGAGCAGATTGACCCGAGTTTTTAATGGTGACCCCGTTCCTCTTCCTTCTTGCTGTTTGAACTCACCTTGAAAACTTGTCTCTGTGATGGGTTGAGCAGGCACAGAGTAATAGATTGCAGAGGTGGAGGCCAGTGGTATCACACTTGTGGGCTGGACCTCCTTTAGTACCATGACCATTTCTGGTTGAGGGGCAGAGGCCCTGCTCTCTGTGTAAGACACAGAGCCATAGGATTGCAGGTAGGGGCCACGTTCTGCAGAGAGCAGAGGCCCCAGTGTGCCTTGATTGTAGTAATAGAGCTGACTTCCTTCCTGGTAGGGAAGTGACCAGCTCTGTCCCTGATTTGGAATCTGAGATGATGCCCCATGAACAAGGCTGGCAGAAAGTGATGGATACAGAGGGACCATGTTAGTGGCATCTGAGGTTTTATTGTACTGGGATGCCATCGACATGGAAGAAACAGCTGTGTCCTGGTCAATGACAGTCACCGTGAAGTCTCAGATGGATGAGGACTTCCTTTCAGTGCCTCCTGTGAGCGCCCACTCAAAAATACCAGGATTGGAAGCAGCTGGAGTGGAGATCTGGCTCTGGCCGGTAACTCCAGACAACATAGTTGTGCTAGAATGTTGGTAAAGGTAGGCACTACCCAAATACTCACTGAGGTATCAAAAATCAAACAGCTGCCCTAGCTGGTTTGGTGAGCATTAGCCCAATGACTAAAGGGTCCCAGGTTTGATTCCCGCCAAGGGCACATGCCAGGATTGCGGGCTCAATTTTGCCAGTAGGGGGCGTTCAGGAGGCAGCCAATCAATGATTTTCTCTCATCATTGATGATTCTATCTCTATCCCTCTCCCTTCCTCTCTGAAATCAACAAAAATATATTTTTAAAAATCAAACAGCTTATGCTGGTTGTAAGTCCTGGGACAGTTTGCTACTCTTCTGTATTAACTGCCTGTGCTCCCAACATGAGCAAAAATGTGCAGAAGACCCAAGTAGTGTGGTTCATACATTCTCTAGAGCAGAGGCAATCACTCCGTGTCCTATCTTTCCCTTGAACCTGCACTAGTATTAATTTGAGTGCTCTTTCCTAGAATTGAAGCATTTTAGAACCAGGATTCTTTAGGGAACCTGCATCCTAACATTCTCCTTTTATGAGTTAGGAAACTAAGGCTCAGATAGACTTCTTCAAATTCCCTCATTGTGTTGACATTATTACCGTGTTACATAACCTAAGTATCCTGACTCTATTGCCAGAGCTCTGCTCTGAGCATTACACTGCCACAAACTGGTAGCAATAGGGCTTCTAGTATAGATGCGGGGTTTTGTCCATGGAAAACAGTACAGCTATTGCCACTGTAATCTTCAGTGCCTCGTGCTGCCTGCAAGTTCACATGCTATTCCCTGGAACTCACATGTAGCTCAGTGCAGTTGGTAATTTGAAGTGTCATTCTTACCCTCTTCAAGCCTGATTTCTTTTTTCTTTTTTTTTTTCTTTTTTGTCTGACTTTTTTTAAAATTAAATCTTTATTGTTCAGATTATTACAGTTGTTCCTCTTTTTTCCCCCCATAGCTCCCCTCCATCCGGTTCCCACCCCACCCCCTGCCCTTACCCACTGCCCCCACTGTCCTCATCCATAGGTGTACGATTTTTTTCCAGAAGCCTGATTTCTGATCCTACCTCAAAATGGCTATCTGAGAGTGAGTTTCTCAAGTGCTTCATGAAAGAAAAACACTGAAATTCTCTGAGCTTTGGGCTACTCGTGATGAAGTCATAATAATAACAGTAATAATTCATATATGAGTAAATGTTATATTACATATGATATATAGGGAAGAAGGTATAAGTTCTGGAAAGACAAGGAAAAATGTTGAACAACATATGTCACAGAACTAAAAATATACCAGGTGTACCGGTTAATAATGCGGATTTTTTTCAATAGATGGAGTTACACATATGTTGATATATATGCGATTTGATATGTATGCTATTTTGTATTGACAAGCTTCAAAACTTCATATATCACATTTTCTGAAGGTGTTAACATAGATATTTTTACACTGAAAAATGTCAAATTTCGTGCTAAAAAAACATTTGTGGGAAGTTTTAATTCATTATTTTGAAGAAAAGTGCTGCTGAATACTTTGGGAAGGTTATTGTGAACATGCTTCATCTCAAGATACTTTTGAACGCTGGTTTAAATGCTTTAAAAGTGATGATTTCGATCTGAAAGACAAAGAACATCCAGATCAACCAAAAAAGTTTGAAGACCAACAATTAAAAGCATTATTGGATGAAGATATGTGTCAAACTCAAAAACAACTTGCAGAAAGATTAAACATTGCTCAGCAATCATTTTTCGATCATTTACAAACAATGGGAAAGATTTTAAAGGAAGGAAAATGGTTGCTACATCAACTGAACAAAAGACAAATGGAAAACCGAAAAGTCATCAGTAAAATGTGGCTTCAACCACACGAAAGAAAGTCTTTTTTGCATCAAATTTGTGACTGGCGATGAAATGTGGATTTATTTTGAGAATCCCAAATGCACAGAATCATGGGTTGATCCAGGTCAACCATCAACATCGAGTGCAAGGCCAAATCACTTCGGAAAGAAAATAATGCTCTGCGTTTGGTGGGATCAGGAAGGTGTGGTGTATTATGAGCTTCTAAAACCAGGTGAAACCATTAATACTGATTGCTACCAACAACAAATAATCAATTTGAACCATGCTTTGATCGTGAAATGACCAGAATGTGCCAGAAAACATAGCAAAGTAGTTTTGCTTCATGATGATGCATCGTCACACACTTCAAAACAGCTAAAGACATGTTGCCGAAACCGGTTTGGCTCAGTGGATAGAGCGTCGGCCTGCGGACTCAAGGGTCCCGGGTTCGATTCCGGTCAAGGGCATGTGCCTTGGTTGCGGGCACATCCCCAGTGGGGGGTATGCAGGAGGCAGCTGATCAATGTTTCTCTCTCATCGATGTTTCTGGCTCTCTATCTCTCTCCCTTCCTCTCTGTAAAAAATCAATAAAATATATTTAAAAAAAAAAAAAAAAAAAAAGACATGTTAAAAGATCTTGCCTGGGAAGTGTTAACCCACCCGCTGTGTTCACCAGACCTTGCTCCTTCAGAAGGATCCCACAGGCACTTCCTGAGCAGCACTTCAAAACTTACGAAGTGGAAAATTGGGTCTCTGAATGGTTTGTCTCAAAACAAGAAAAGTTCTGTTGGGGCAGTATCCACAAATTACCTGAAAGATGGGAGAAATGTGTAGCTAGCAATGGACATTACTTTGAATAAAGCACTTTTGATATTTCTCTTAAAATTATCATGTTTTCTTTGATTATAAAATCCACATCATTAACCAGTACACCTAGTATATGGACATTAATGAAAATTTGGGCATGTAGCAAACATCAAAACATCTAAATTTACTAATAGATGAAGTTCTGTTTTCTATATGCAATGTTATTCAAGTGAATATCGCCTATTCTATTTTCATGAATACTATTAACCAAAAAATAGCCCACAATAGATGGTGATTTTGAATTAATCCCTAGCCATTACATGTGGTCAGAGAAGCTATATCACTAAAAATTTCATAACAAGTAAAATGCAATAAATGTGGATGTTATAGGTAGCCTTAATATATGTAGACAAAACATTAAAAACTGGTATAAAGCAGAGAGCAATCTACTGATAATAGAGGGATATGCAAATTGTCTGGGATGCCATCACAATAACAGTAAGGACCAGCAGGCTGCCTGGGGCAACCAGGTTGGCAGGGGGGTTAGTGAGGGATGACCAAACAACTGAACGGAAGGTTGTGAGGGACAAACAGGCCAGCAGAGGGGGGAAGTTAGGGGCAACCAGGCCGGCAAGGGGGGCAGTAAGGAGTGACCAG
>NW_005871234.1:1796465-1822609 GCF_000147115.1 Myotis lucifugus | reverse complement strand
GGCGGGGGGGGGGGGCAGTTAGGAGTGATTAGGCCGGCAGGGGGGGGCAGTTAGGGGCAAACAGGCAGGCAGGCAGGTGAGCATTTAGGAGCCAGCAGTCCCAGATTGTAAGAGGGATGTCCAACTTCCAGTTTAGGCCCAATCCCTGGGATTGAGCCTAAACTGGCAGTCAGAAATCCCCCAAGGGGTCCTGGTTTGGAGAGGGTGCAGGCTGGGCTGAGGGGATCCCCGCCCCCTCCCTGTGCATGAATTTTGTGCACCTGGCCTCTAGTATAAATATAAAGGAATTCTATTAATGTGCTCATTCATGTTTTTCTGAGCATTACCCAGCAAGTAACAGATATTAAATTTAGTAGAAATGTACATTTTAATTAATATAACCTCATAATAAACATTTTAAAAGTTTATCTTAAAACTTAGATTATAATCATGAACATGCAGGAAAGTGTACCCAAAGCCTTTAAAACCGTAATTGATGCTGAAACCGGTTTGGCTTAGTGGATGGAGCGTCGGCCTGCGGACTGAAGGGTCCTGGGTTCGATTCCGGTCAAGGGCATGTACCTGGGTTGCGGGCACATCCCCAGTGAGGGATGTGCGGGGGGCAGCTGATCGATGTTTCTCTCTCATCAATGTTTCTGACTCTATCTCTCTCCCTTCCTCTCTGTAAAAAATCAATGGAACATATTTTTTTAAAAAAACCGTAATTGATGGAATCTAATCCTCCTATCTAATAACAGACAAAGGTGGTAATTGACCATACCTTTGCTATGCCTCCCATGGGCTAATCAGCATGATATGTAAATTAGCCGCCAACAAAGATGGCGGCTAATTTGCATACTTGCAGGCAGGGTGGGACAGCGCGAGCCGCCATCTGGGCCCCGTGTGCAGCCCTGCCCCCAGCCGGGACCCCCGTGTGCCGCCTAAACCCTGTGCCACCTAAGCCCCACCCCCAGCCAGGACCCCATGGCGATCTGAGAGCAGGAAAGTGCCACCCCTGGGTCGCCATGGCGATCCAGCCATTGGTGAGCAGGAAAGTGCGGCCTGTAGGCAGCACCCAGCAAGGCCTGCTCCTGGGTCACCGTGGGGATCCCAGAGCAGGAAAGTGCGGAGGGCAGACAGCCCCCAGGTGGGCCTGCTCCTGGATCGCCATGGCATCCCAGAGCAGGAAAGTGTGCAGTGCAGGCAGCCCCGAGGTGGGCCTGCTCCTGGGTTGCCATGGCGATCCCAGAGCAGGAAAGTGCGGCTGCAGGCAGCCCCCAGGTTGGCCTGCCCTCGAGTCTCCGCGTCAATCCATGAACAGGAAAGTGTGGCCTGCAAGCAGCACCCCACCCTGGCCACAGCTCAAGGGAGAGTATAACATGCAGTGGAGGCCAGGAGCCTGAGAGATCAACACAGAGGGGCGCCTGCTCCAAGCCTCCACGGTGTGGCTGGGGGCAGGCCCCCAGCAGGACACACACACACACATGGAGCGCCTGCTCTGAGCCTCCTATGCAGCTGGGGGCAGGCCCCCAGCGGGGACACACACACACACACACACACACACACACACACACACGGGACGCCTGCTCTGAGCCTCTGCTGCCAGACTGTGGCCGTCAGTAGGACATCCACTGAGGGCTCCTGGACCGTGAGAGGGGCAGGCTGGGCAGAGGGAACCCCACCCCCCAGTGCACAAATTTCGTGCACTGGGCCTCTAGTCTATATATATAAAAGCCAAGCGGCCAGAACAACGGAACAAATGGAATGACCTGTTGCTATGACGCACACTATGGCAGCCAACCGTCCTGATCAGGGCCCCAATTGCCCCCCTGACAACCTCCCGCGTCCCCTCACCCCTGCTGTCCTGGCCTGATGGCCCCCATTGGGGTGGGCCGGCTGGACCCCACCTATGCTCGAATTTGTGCACTGGACCTATAGTTTAAAAATATTTACTGTACGAATCCCCAAGAGACTCCACAAAATTGGTTTTGGATAAATGTGAAATTGGAAATGTAGAACTTGACTTTTTCTTTTTCTTCTTCGGTACCTAAGATCTAAACAGAGATGATGGCTGTTTCTCAGTGTGCTGTTAGGAAGTAAATTAACTGTAAAGATGAAAAACAGCTTTGACTTGGAACATACTTACCACAAAAAAAAGAGTTAGACTTTCTGATTAAAGTTAGGATGTATCATTTTTTAAATGTCTTAATTTTATTTTTAATAGACAAAATATCTACATAATATTGTGATTAAAAATCAGAATGAAGTGAAACACTGAATATTCTATTGTCCTCCAGCTCTCTGAATAATCACCTTTATTTGTCTCTTATTTATAGGATGCATCATTCCTAAACTATATTTTTTAAATATTGATACTCAAGACTTGTCATGTGCCATCTGTGTTCAGAAAGGCAATAGAAAAATGTGGGAAGAGCTCAGGAGATCTATCTCAGTGCAGTGGCGGATGCAATGGCGTGAGCTCACTCCGCCTGTACAAGCTTCCTTGGCACACCAGGAAGTGGCAACGCCCGCCTGAGCAAGCCTCCTAGCGCCACTACACAGTACCCTGATCTTTCCTACCATTGGCTGCCCTAAGGATTGTGTAAACTTCTGATTGGTCCAAAATGTTATATATACTGCTGCACTTAGACAATAAACTTAGATCTGCGTCACAGAACCTGGTCTCCAGAGTCGTGTATGCCTCGTTAGGGCTCCGTCGTCCTCACCCCCGAGGGACCCCCTGCTTCAGAAAAACACAGACAACTGAATATGACTTTGCTGATAAGCTGCTTTGCCTACAGATACCCTATTCCAGCCTTACTTTCCTTCCTACCTAATATATTAATGTAAGCACTGACTAAAATCAACTTTATTTTGCCTTCCTCTGAGCAGATTTCACCCTACCTGCTCTGCTTTAATTTAAAATCCTTGGTTGCCTTCAGCATTCCATTGCAAAACTACCCTTTTTTGCTCTTGAGAGCTCTTCCATGCCCTCCTGCTTCATTCTTATAGTTTCCCCTCCTTCATGCTTATGTGCCCCCCCCCCACTTGGTTCCTGTGGGCCCGTGCTGATGAAAACAATCCTAAACTTTCATACATTTAAATACTTGCCTCACTATAGCCTAGTACTCTTCATCTTCTCGCCCTATTTTCTCTTTTCACCTAGTTTGGATAGAAAACTCCAAAAAACAGGTGAATATTACTTTTTGAACTGCACTAAATTGAAATACTAAAGTTGAAACATTAGTGGTGAGAGTTAATTATACTATAGATATCATATCTATCTATCTATATACATATATCTATATAGATATAGATAAATACAGATATATATTTTTTTTCTCTGTGTTTCTATTGAAACACATTCCAGAAGACTTGATTTTATTGTCTATATGGGTGTCTTTAAAACTCAATATTAGAAAAGTTATATTACAATCTGAAATCCTAACGTAACAGATGAGGGATGAACAGATTTTGTGAGAGAATCAATGACTCGTCCCAAGTCACATAGCTAGTAAGTATCAAAATCAAAGTGAAATTAGGTCTCTGGATTTCTAGATCAATACTTCCTTTCTTTATGCTATTTTGAGTCTACTGCTAAATTTAGGAGCAAAAATACCTAATGAGAAACTTTTAAAAGTTTCTTTCCTTACCTGACATGGTCAGAGAAGAGGAAGAAATATTAACTGTAGATGCAAGGGATGAGGATGTCTGAGTGGGTGAAACCAAAGAGTGCTTGTGTCCAGTCGTAAGGTTTCTGGTCACACTGGTCACTGGTCAGTTGTGATCTTCCAAATTTGTTTACTGACAACTTCATGGAAACCCAAATTTCTACCAGGTGGTGGTAGGTTTGGTGGGAGAATGATGTCACAAAGCAGGTAGTTTAAAGGGATGTGAGAACCAATAGAGAGGTCAGATTCCCAACAAGAAGACAAGATTGGATGGAGGGAGCAATAAGGGAGCTAAACCAACCCCTAAATAGCTGAGTTCTGATATAGATGTGCTAGTTGACAAGACAAATATGATAGTCTCACTTTTTCCAGGCTCTTACATTAGGGAAATAATCTGCTTATTATAGACACTTGTTAATTTAATTAGCTAATAGTTACTAATATTTTCTATAATATGTTGTATAACATCCTATATAATAAAAGCCTAATATGCTAAGTGTCTGACCATTTGACCAGTTGCTATGATGCGCACTGACCACCAGGGTACAGACGCTCTGACCAGTAGGTTAGCTTGCTGTTGGGGTCCAGCTGATTGGGACTGGGCAAGACGGGTTGAACATGCCCTGGAGCCAACCTCCCATGGTCCCTTCTTGGCCTCTAAAATATTTCTTCTAATTCATTTCCTTTCAATGTGCACAAATCCATGTACCAGTCCTCTAGTGTATTAATATTACAAGTATTATTAATATCTTAAGAGATAATGGAAGGGGACATTTACGTTTCACAATTACGGTTCTGATTTGTGAATTTACTGCAGCTTTTGGAGAGCAAAGAAAAGATTAAAAGCCCAATTGCAACTTTGTCAAAGAGTAAAATGAAGTTTGTTGAGTGCATGTTGTGGAGAATGTTGTGAACTGAGGCTCTTGTAGTTCTCCTCCTTGAATCCTACCTTCCTTGGGCTGGGTTGTGCTAGGCCAGGTTGGACTTGCATCTCTCTTCTCTCCCTTTCTTCTTCTTCATTGTAGGCAGTGTTTCTAGTCAAGCTTTGTTCTTGCATTCTTACACTCACGGATGTTACTTCCTGTCAACTTCCAGCAGCAGCTGGGGTCTTCTTTTCAGTGTGTGATGCGTCCCAAAATGGACTCTGCCCATTAGAAGCAAATACCAAAGAGCTAGGAGCCAGCTGACTGCAAACCTTTCCTCTTCTAGCCTTTGGTTGCAGTTCTTCTGCCCATAATCTGCTCCTTCTGGTTCCTTGGGCTACGTAGGCTTCCTGCCATCCTGCTTTTTTATACATGAGATATTTTCCCTGTTCCTTCTCCCATAAAGTGTATCCAGTATGACAGTTACTGTAGTCTCCTCCCCCTTGCAAACAGCCGCTGTAGAATTTTGGGCCTCTAGGATTCTCTGTCTGCCATGCTTGGGTGCAAGGCCAGACAGAAATGAAGAGGAGAATAGTTAGAGAAAGACAGGACATGCATGAGGAACAGGGAACAGGCAATGTGAAAGTATACAGAGCAAGAGTTCTGTTCACTAGAGAGAATAATCTTAAATAAATTTTTTCACTTTGTTTTTTGTCATTTATATTATGCATTGGTATATTTGTAGAATATGGATTGTTTTTATGCTCTGTATCCTCAAGCTCTGGTTTTGTCCGCATGTTTTTCCCCATTGTATTTTTAAAATTCTACCATTGTAAGTCACATGGCATGTTTTTCTCTTGATGACTTTATAAGTACTATAAACTAACTTGGCCTGATGGAATTTGTGGAGAAACTTCAAAAGGAATGTGTGAAAAGGGCACTGTGGTGGGTTCCACTGTGCTTCCAAGCATAAGGAACAGAGGTGTGCACTCAGCCCGACTCGGCCTGGCTTGCCCTTGTTCTCTGCCCCCTGGTAGTGCTTTTCCCACTAACCACTCTTGTGACCGTGAGTTACAGCTGAGTTGCTAATGACTTAAATAGGATGGGGCAAAAGCAAGTGTACAGTTATTTATATGAAGAATAATACAATAATTAGTGACTAATACAAGAATAATCTCTCGTGTACTCACGAGTGTAAGTTTACTTTTGCCCCACCTGTCCTCTGTTTTCTTGATGGTAAAGTTTTAAGGGTGCCTAGACCAATCTACTTGGGAGCTTTTTTATCGCTCCCAAGTGTGTGATACAAGATGCCAAAAGCCCAAAGAAGATAGCTCATAGATGGGATCCCCAAAGAGACGTATTTATAGGCCTACTTTTTCTTTTATCAGATATGAGTTTTTTCAAAGATGGGGGATGATGCTTAACTGTGAAAAATACACCGAGGGGGTGTTGTAGGGTAGACATATGGCTGAAACTTATACATTTTTTCCAGGTTTTTTTCTATAACTTCATACCTTAGATCGCCAACTTCCATGATACTAGTATGTAATGTAAGGCTAACAGTGTATGTACTATCTGCAAGCCAGACCAGTCTGTTTTAAAATTTTTCTGTTTTCCTATGGAAATCAAAAGAATCAATAACTACTGCAGGTTAGGATGGGTGGTGTAAGATTGGGGAAAGTGTGGTAAGATAAATTGTGGTAGCAGATCAGTGCTTACATGTTAAAATACTCAGTTCCAACATTCAATTCTATCTAGACAAATCCTTAATTAGGCCATTCCTGGATCAAAGCTTCTATAACTATTTTCTCTCCATAGTCCCAGCCATTTAACTTTAGCTTTTGGGCTCAGCATCATTTAACCTCTAAAAAAAAATCTTAAGTGTAGGAGGAGGAACCTAAAGAACTTTAGTTCAACACTCTGAAACTTAGCAGTAACCTCTACCCTGACCTAAAATCTTTTTTGTAAGTTAGGGTATTGTCTTGTCCCACTTCCTGCATCTTGTACCCATTTGGGATCATTAGGATGTGTCTTGATGAAATATAATCAACCCACCTACACCTGGATGCTTTGTTACCCTCACTTTTAATTTAAATGAAGGCTGGAGTCCCTCAAACCCCTTCATGGTACTTGGGGCCCTGTCAGATACTGCTAGATTTTACAGTGTCAACTAAATTACTTAGCTGTTTAGTGCTCCAAATATCCTTTGCTCCTATATTTCCCATTCCAGTGTACTACATACCTATTAATGCATTCTTTCACCTCATGTTGGATCCACTCCCATCCAAAGGCCTACTCTTTGCTAGGTCTTATACTTTCTGGAAATCCTATTTTGCCTAGGTCTGGAGTTTCTTGTGTCAACTCTAACCAAATTTGTGTCCCTATCTCAAGCTTGTGTCTTGTAGCAAATTGGAAGTATACTGGTAAGACAAATATTGTTTTTCTAGCTTCTGATAGATTTATGAAAAGACTGTAGGTATCCATATCAATAATACTTTTTTGGCCACTACAGGCCTGCTGTATATATTTTTCATAAATTCCAAAAGAATATTTTATGTTTTTGTATCAAATTTGAATGTGGCTAATTGTACCTTTGCAAACTGTGCTAACTTACATATCTTTTTCAAATAGTAATTTACTAATATTAACCTATTTTTAATTTTGTGGTAATTTTCAGAAGTGTAAATACTAACCAATATAAACTTGGTTAGTATGATTGCCCCAGAAATATTAAAAGTAGTCATCTTTTGCCCAACCAGTGTGACTCAGTGGTTGAGGGTCAATCTATGAACCATGAGGTCACGGTTCTATCCCTGGTCTGAGCACATGCTTGGGTTTTGGCTTGATCCCCAGTGGGATGCATGTAGGAGGCAGCCAATCAATTATTCTCTCTCATCATTCATGTTTTTTATCTCTATCTCCCTCTTCCTCTCTGAAATCAATAAAAATATACATATATATTTATTTAAAATAATGATCTTTTTACCCATTCATTTATTCAATTACTGACCATTCCGATCCTCAGCTTACCCAGATCTCAAATCGTTATGAATATTAGTAACAGTGTATATAAGGCACTTTAGAAAATTAGAAACTAAAAATTAAAAACAAAAGGCACTTGCTATTACAATTACCTACAGTTTAATCTGAAATATGGTATTCTGTTTAGCCTTCAGACCTACTCTAGCACATGAGGTCCTTTGCTGTTTCAACTCATAGCTGAATTGAGAGTTTTTGTAACAGATACAGGTCTCTATGCCTGATAGTGTATGGAAATCTTAGACTTGAGTTCCACTGCTGCCTATTATATTTTGCTATTTTCTAAAATGTAAATACATATATCTGACACATGACAGAAACCCAATAAAAGTTTCATTGTGAGTGGCATGTAGATTAACACTTTATATTTGGAGGATAATTAAGCTGTATCTTTCAAAATTTTAAGTTCGCATATTCTTCATTCCAGAAATTCTACTTCTAGGAATTTAAATATAATTGTATACATGTTTAAGGATGTTCACATTGTAGCCTGTTAATGGAGGGCAAAATGACTGCAACCAACTGAAAGTCCCTCAGTATTGGACTGGTTATATAAATTATGGTGCTCACAATCAGTGCAATACTATGCAACCATTAAAAATAATAGAATGGATGTACCCATAAGTTGACCTGAAATCTGTTTGTAGATATATTGTAGAATGTATATTTTTTAAAATATATTTTATTGATTTTTTACAGAGAGGAAGGGAGAGAGATAGAGAGTTAGAAACATCGATGAGAGAGAAACATCGATCAGCTGCCTCCTGCACATCTCCTACTGGGGATGTGCCCGCAACCCAGGTACATGCCCTTGACCGGAATCAAACCTGGGACCTTCCAGTCCGCAGGCCGACGCTCTATCCACTGAGCCAAACCAGTTTCGGCTAGAATGTATATTGTATGGTGATTTTGTATAAAATAGAGGGTATCCATATTTGAACTAATAAATATTTATATACACTAGACTAGACAATAAGTGTGAATGTAAGCGCTTGGAAAACATGTGGGAGGACCGCGCTGGGAACTGGGGGGCGGGACTTAACTTTTCACTCCATGGGCTGCAGCATTGCAGTCTGCAGGGTCTGTACATGAACTCATGGACCTGTGCTACCGGCCTCCGGCTAAGGAGGGCGCCACAGCCCCTACTAGAGTCCTGTTTACTGATCCCGCCTCTCATTCATCCTGCGCGTGACGTCATCGCCACGGGCAGCGGCGCGTGCGCGTTAGCCAGGAGCCTGGTGGGAGGTGCGTGCGCGTTAGGCAGGAGCCTGGTGAGAGGCGCGTGCGCGTTAGCCAGGAGCCTGGTGGGAGGTGCGTGCGCAGTGTCTGTGTAGGAGCTTCCGGTGGAGGATCTTGTTTTGGCTCCACGGAGTTGGGCTGGCGACCTGGGCGCTCTTGGCGTGGGGCGGGCGGTCTCTCGGGGTCCACATGAGCCAATGGCATCGTGCCCACAACCGCTGGGGCCGGGGACGCGCCTCTTCTGGACGCTCGTCTGCCAAGAAGAAGGGCGGGAACCACATCCCGGAAAGGTAAGGTGGCTTGGCCCCTGGGCGTGGCCCTTCCAGCCTCAGCCCCCGGCCTGGGCTTCCTCTCTCCGGTCTCTGCCTGTTAAGGTGGCCCCTGGTTCCAGACCGTCCGTCCTTTGCCGGAGGCCCTGATCTGTCGCTGCCCCGCCCTCAGGAGCTGCTGGGGACCGTCTGCGTTTCTGACTTTTCCCATCCTTTTTTAAAATATATATTTTTTGTTGATTTCAGAGGGGAAGGGAGAGGGAGAGAGATATATAGAAACATCAATGATGAGAGAGAATCATTGGCGGCTCCTTGCATGCCCCCCATTGGGGATCAAGCCGGCAACCTGGGCATGTGCCCTGACCTGGAATCTAACCCCGGGAATCTAACCGGGACCTCCTGGTTCTCAGGTCAAGGCGCAACCACTGAGCCACACTGGCTGGGCTCCCATCCTTTTAAAAGACAGGATCTTCTGCCAGGAGGCTGGGGGGACGGACATCTGTAATACTCTCAATACAAATAAATTTTTAAAAAGTTATAAGGAAAAAATATAGAAAAGTGAGGCCCTGCCCATTGCCCTTCGGGTAAAATGCAGGACTGCTTTTTAAGATGGGACTGTCAGTTTTGGGGCTACTCATTAATTACCAAAATAGAGTCCCCCTTAATTCCAGAAGTTGTATTTTGACACAGAAAATGTACTAGCTATGAAGTTTGAGTTTAAAACCCACCAGTACCGTTGAACTTTTAACCGAAAAAGTTGGTTTGTATTGATTCCAGGAATGACAAGGGGCATTTTGTTGCTTCCTAATAGGCTTATTTTTTATAGATTCAAATGGTTAATGTTGAGCCTTTGCTTATTTTAAGTACAGCGAACCCTTCCTTATTCATTGACACCTTTCCTCCACCTCATACCCCATTAAGTCCCCTTCACTTTACCTCCTGAAAATATTTGAATATTCCAGTTTCTCTCCCTCAGCACCCAATACAGAACTTGCCTGTTGGGTCCTCGATTGCAGTTAAGTCCTCAGTATTAGATGTATATCCATCTACTCTTGTTTCCTTCCAGTCCATTCTTCACATAGCAAGTCTTTTTATTTTTAAATATATTTTATTGATTTTTTACAGAGAGGAAGGGAGAGGGATAGAGAGTTAGAAACATCGATGAGAGAGAAACATCGACCGGCCGCCTCCTGCACACCTCCTACTGGGGATGTGCCCGCAACCAAGGTACATGCCCTTGACCGGAATCGAACCTGGGACCCTTGAGTCCACAGGCCAACGCTCTATCCACTGAGCCAAACCGGTTTGGCAACATAGCAAGTCTTTTTAATAGGAAAATTGGAACATTGCTTATAAACATCACTCACTCAAAAGCATTGTTTCAAGAAAATATTAACTCTTTACCTCGGCCTTTAAGACGCTGTACTCTCTAGAATACACCCTGCTTCCCCAGCCCCAACGTGCCCTCACTTCCAATGCTTAAGATAGACCGAATCAACCTTGGTTCATGCTAACTCATCCGACAGAAGTCAGCTCAAATGTTACTTCTCACTGTGACTCCTAGCATTATTAAGCACAGCTCAGTGTCACCGTTCTATGGGGTTTTCTTTTTACCATATGAACTGGAAGTTCCCTGCTGATCCAATAATGATGGCATCAGTTGTGTGAGGACTAAAAATGAACTGTGAAGTGAAAGAATTGAGTTTAAACTATTTCAGTTAACATCTATGTATTTATGCCTCCTTAGTATTCAGGCCCAGGCTGGGTTTTATCGGGGATATAGAAGTGCTGGCCATCTCTGTTGTTAGTCATTCCTATTTGTTGAGACCTTTGCACTGTTTGTTGCCTTGTACGTGTTTTCAAGATGGAGAAACAGGAAGAGGGGAAGTACAGGTAACTCGGTGGGGGTGAATAAGTGGAGCAGCAGAGCAAAGAGAAGAGGGGACTGAGGAGTCCTCAGTGTGTGCTGGGAGAAAGGCTAAGAGAATTTGGCTAACACAAATGTACTAACAGGTGGCAAGACTATCTCCCTGTTGGACAGAGGATGCCTGGGACTCGTTTCATTGCTTTTAAAGTTCCTTTGAAAAAGGTAAGGAAAAATTAACCAGTTAACTGCCATGCGTCCAAAACAGAAACCATCTCCACACGCCACGATATTTTGAATTTAATTTAAAAAATCAGTTTGCAATGATTATTATAAAAATAAATATATTACTCACAATTCGGGTGTTCTTGAATATTTTAAGCTGAAAATTCTCACGAAAAATAATTTTAAAGTTGGTCAGGGCTGCCACTAGGGAAAACTTTTTTTTTTTTTAATAGGCGTGCATGGCGTGTGGGGAAGGTCCGCCACTTGTGTCTACAGATGCTTATGGCGCACAATTAATTCAATATTCATTTAGAAATTTGAATTCACCATATAGAACAGTGATTCTCCATTCCGCCACACTCCATTTTCTCTTCTTATAGCACAAACTTTGTATTTTGCCTTTTACTATCCTGAAATGAAATTCATAGATAAACACAACCCACTTCCATACTTAATTAAAAAAAAATCAGTGTAATGCTGTAACTATAATACAAGGAAGAAATAAAAGAATTTATAATTAATGTATATTTATATTTCAGTATGTAAATATTTAGGTGTAACTATATTAGCAATAGAAAAACAGTCAGTTACTTGCTCCATGAATGCAGAAATTGCAAATGCAGAGTGGGTTAGGTGGGTCACATTGCCTTAGTCATAGTAGTTTCCATGACAGTGAACAGCTCTTGGTACATTTCCAAATAAAACCAAGTTCATCCTTGATTATTATCCTGGAAAATTCAGTGTACCTTAAAACCCTTTTTGTTTGTAAAATAAAGTTCGTTTCTAAGGCTTCAGTAATTATGAATAGTTTTTTCACTTATATGAATGTTGAGTAGGGAATTCAAGAGACATTCAGGTATGAGCCATACTTGTAGGACTGTTCTCTGAGTTTGACAAGATGTCTAGCTCCATGACCCCACCCACTACATACCAGTAAGACCCTTTGCTCCCATCATTACAACCAAAAAAATGCCCTGGGTCAGCAAAATTAGGATTTCAGCATGGAAATTTTGAAAATTGTTTGGTTTTTTTGTTTTGTTTTGTTTTTTCCATTGAGGGGAGAGAGGGAAAGGGAGAAACATTGATGTGAGAGAGAACATGGAACAGTTTCCTTCCTTTAGGTGTATGGGATGACGCTCCAACCAACTGAGCCACACCAGCCAAGGCTGAAAATTGTGTTTTTGTTTGACCAATATAAAAATGGTGAGAAGAGATTCCATGTCTCATTAAACTGCCCATCATAGCATGGATTAGCATCAGAAAAAGTCCACTTTATTTTCTTTTTCTTCTTCCTTCCTTCCCTTCCTTCCTTCCTTCCTTCCTTCCTTCCTTCCTTCCTTCCTTCCTTTTTTAAATATTTTATTGATTTTTTACACAGAGGAAGGGAGAGGGATAGAGAGTTAGAAACATTGATGAGAGAGAAACATTGATCAGCTGTCTCCTGTACACTCCCCACTGGGGATGTGCCTGCAACCAAGGTACATGCCCTTGACCGGAATCGAACCTGGGACCCTTGAGTCCGCAGGCCGACGTTCCATCCGCTGAGCCAAACCGGCTAGGGCTCTTTTTCTTTTTTAGAGTCTACTTTAAATGTATTGGGAATTTATTTAATTTTTAACTCATATATCATTATAAAAAGCCTCTTCTAGCTCTGTGTACTTTAGTGATTTCATTCAGTGTTGGGATTAAGACACCACAAAGCTGTGTAACCACTCCCCGGGCAGTCTAACCTGTTGATGCAGTAGGATGGGGAGATGCATGACCCCTGGGTAGAAGTCAAATGGACATTGGTTTCCTGTGTGTCTTATGGAATTCACCTAAGGAAAAGTCACCTCCATACTTGGTAATCACTTGTTAAGCATTCTGGAATATAAAGTGGAATATGTTAAGTGTCCAGTGCCATGGCCAGAAATAGCTAGGAATTCAGAAGAAGGGGAAATGATAGCAGGGTTAATCAAGGAAAACTTCCTAAGGGGTTGTAACTTAGTTATCAAAAACTAGTTATTGTTCAGATACCTAGAGATGATAATTGATCCATCAGCTCCGAATCTTCAAGAAACTGTCTGGAGCCCTGACCAGTTTGGCTCAGTGGATAGAGTGTCGGCCTGTGGACTGAAGGGTCCCAGGTTCGATTCCAGTCAAGGGCATGTACCTTGGTTGTGGGCACATCCCCATAGGTGGTATGCAGGAGGCAGCTGATCGATGTTTCTCTCTCATCGATGTTTCTAACTCTCTATCCCTCTCCCTTCCTCTCTGTAAAAAAATCAATAAAATACATTTAAAAAAAAAAAAAGAAACTGTCTGGAGAAATTGTATGCCTTGTTGTAATTAATTTAGTCTTGAAAACTTTTATAATATTATGTGGAAGACTTGACATCATAAATCAGTTAAATCTTCCTACATTCATTCATAAACTTAACATTATCTCAAATGGTCTGATTCTGAAACTCATACAGAAAAATACACTTAAATAGCTAGGAAGATTCCAAAAAAGAATAACGGTGGAAGGGGATCTTCTCACCCTACTAGTAATTAAGTAGAGGAGATTTTTAGGTTAATGCAGCTATTCTGTGTGACACTGTAAGGGTAAATACATGTCCTTATAAATTGCTCAAACCCAGCTCTGGCTCAGTGGCTCGGTTGGTTGGAGTATTGTCCAGTACACCAAAAGGTTGCGGGTCCAATTCCTGGTCAGGACACATACCTAGGTTGCAGATTTGATCCTTGGTCGGGGGCACGTACAGAAGGCAACTGATCCATGTTTCTCTAACATCAATCTTTCTCTCTCTTCCTCCCCTTTCCCCCCTTCTCTCTAAAAATATATTTGGGTGAGTATTTTTTTTTAAATTGGTTAAAACCCATAGAATTACAATGTAAAGAGTGACTCAATGGAAAATATACACATTAATTGGTAATGATGTGTCTATTGATTCATTGACTCTAACAAATATACTACACTGATATGGAATGTTGATGTTTGGGAAGGCTGTGTGGGTTGAAGGGGAGAGTGTTTAAGTGAGAACTCTTTACTTTCTGCTCAGTTTTACTGCACCGAAGCGTGCTTGTGTATTTATTTAAAACACACACATACACATACACACACACACACACACCCCTTTATTGTTGTCACTTGAATAACCAATAAGATCTGAGGAACAGAAGACACAAATAAGCCAAATACATAAAGACCATTTAGCAATTAAAGTCTTTTTTTCACATATATACACATTTAAGAACTATTATAAGTGCCTCTTTATAGGCACTTCACTTGGAGCTGAGATACATGGGACAAAATTGATGTGGTCCCTGCCTTCTGGGAGTTCTATGGTCTGGTTAGGAGACCAACATGAAACAAACACAGAAGTAAATATATAGATACCAGCTTATTTTCTTACCTCTAGTCTGTCTGGAAGAAAGGATTGTAATATTGCTTGTAAATTGCAGAAACCTGAAAACTTTCCTTTGAATCTTATTGTATGTCAGCAGCACAGGGCTTGAATAAATGGGTAATAAAATAAAGAATTTTAAACACCCTTTGCTGTTTGTTATTTTATTCTCTCTGACAGAGTTTTGAAGAGAAACTTGCTCCAGAAGAACGCTTTTCCCCCTTGGACCTTTTTAACAAAATCCAAGAACAAAATGAAGAACTTGGACTGATTATTGATTTAACATATACTCAGCGCTATTATAAACCAGAGGTAAATTGAAAAGAACCTTCTTTTCTGATACTATAATAGTTCATAGTAATTAGTAGTTATCACCTTATGCCAAGGTGAATCCATGCCTTCTTTCATGGGTAGTAATTGAAAAAGGGAACCAACTGGTTTCCTTAATTAAACATTTCTAATTGCGGTCTCAAAATGAGATGAAAGACATGAATTAAACTAATATTTGGCAGTAGGTTTTGTATGTGATTAAGAAGTTCTATAAGCGCCCATGTTCTCTATTTTGAAAAGGAAGTAAACTTTTCGAAGAACAGAAGCCTAAAAGAAAAGAAAGGAATGTTCATTATGTCTTTAGCCTTTATTTTAAGCAGTTGCCTGAGCATGTGTAAGCATCACAGTAAAAGACAAGTTGTTCTCAAGGTTGTGTACTTTCCTTCCTACAATCTTTTGAAGTAATACAGAAACTCAGATACTCTGTTGGTCCATTTGGCATATCAGTGAGAAAGACTTATGCTCCTTTTGACAGGTTCCATGGCCTTGGGAAGCAATAACACCTAATGTTTGTCAATGCTTGTGTAGCAATTAGCCATTGGAAAAGTACTTTCACATACCTTAACCCATAGTTAATCCGCACAACAGTCCTCTGCTAATGAGGTAGTAGTAGTACTGATATTTCCTATTGAGAACTTACTCTTCACTAAGCTCAGAAGATAAGTGATTACAATTACGAATTTTACAGATATTGAAACAGGCTCGGAAAAAAAAGAAAAACGAACTCAAATTATTCCTTTTTCTTACTGATGCGTTAATAATATTTATTTTAACCATTCACAAGTGTACAAATTCAGTAGCATTAAGTACATTCACAATGTGTATAACCATCACCACTGTCAATAACCAAAACTTTCATCCTCCTCAACAAAAGCACTTGTTACTAGAGAATCATACTTCCAGGTCACTCGTGGGAGCGAGGTTCTTGTGATAGCTTCAGAAAATGAATTTTCTAAGATCTGCATGGGAGGATGGGATGTGAAAGAAGGCATTTGCATGAAGTTACATTTCTTGGGTTCCAAAGTCTCTGCCCCCTTAAGCCAGCCCTGGAAGGGGTGCAGCTGGGTTCCAGCAGAGCCAAAAACAAAAGCAGTGTCTAGAGTTTTCGTTCCATGTTGCAGCCAGATGTGGCTCAGCATTCAAGTTCATTCAAGTCCATTAGTCCATGTGTGTGGAGCAGGATCCCCCTGCAGCAGGGGTCCCAAGAGGACCTGCATGTGAGAGAGAGAGAGAGCACACACTTCCTTTGGAAGTTTAAATATTTAGGTATTTTGTGCTTGCAAGTGGCCACACCCATCTTGGCCATTAATTTGTTCCCAGGTATGACTGGCAGACAGGTAGGCACCTTCCCACATCATTCAGACCGTACTAAGCTTGCATCTAAACTGCTCTGTCCAGTCCCTCCCCCCATCGATCAGCAGGGAGCAGACTTGGAGAATGTTAAATGTAGCTTTATGGCAAAGCTGTGCAAATGGCATGCCTATATCTAGTCTTCCCTTTCCTTCTTTCTGTTAAATAATAACCAGGCTTTTACAGTGGCATCACACTGAACCATTAAACAATAACTACCTCATTTCCCCTCTCCTCAGTCCTTAGTAACCTCTTCTATTTTCTGTCTCTATGAATTCGCCTATTCTAGGTATTTCATATAAGTGTTCATACATTTGTCTTTCTGTGTCTGAATTACTTCACTAAACAATGTTTTCAAGGTTCATCCATGGTATAACATGTAACAAAATGGCATTCCTTTTTGATGGTGGAATAATCCATGTGTGTATATACCATATTTTGTTTATCTGTTCTTCTGTGATGGACCCTTGGATTGTTTCCACCTTTGGCTATTGTGAATCATGCTTCTATGAACATGGTGTACAAGTATTTGTTCAAATCCCTGCTGCCAATTCTTCTAGATGGATAGATAGGAGTGGAATTAGTAGTCTGTTTATCCTTTGACAATCTGCCAGACTGTTTTCGACAGTGTCTTCTTGTTTTTAAATAATTATCATAAATTTTAAACATATATAGTAGCAGACATAATACTGTGGGTGTTCGTTGTCCACTGATAAACTCATCCAGCTTTCATATTTGTCAGCGGATACTGTGTTTCATCTGAACTTCGACCTGTTTCTCTCCATTCCATATTATTTTGAAGTAGATCCCAGATAGCATAGTGTTTTACCTTGTACATTTTTGGTATGTATATTTAAAATATAAGAATTTATTCCTTAATATCATTCTTTAATATTAAATATCCAATCTGCATACAGATTTGCAGTTATCTTCTCAATCTCATTAAAAAATTGTTTTTAAGAATTTGCGTTGGATCCAAATAAGGTCCACACTTTACATTTGATTTTCAGGTCTCTGCAATCTTATTTAATCTCTAGGTTCTCCCTCCATGTCTCTCACTTTCCTTTATTTCCCCCCTTGAATTTTATTTTTTGAAGAAACTCGTAGTTTGTCTCACAGGATTTTAATGATTCTGACCCTAGGTATTGTTAAAATATTCTCCAGTGCTTTTATTTTAAACTAGAGGCCTGGTGCACAAAATTCACGCACTCGGGAGGGTCCCTCAGCCCAGCCTGCACCATCTCGCAGTCCGGGAGCCCTTGGAGGATGTCCAACTGACGGCTTAGGCCCACTCCCTGTGCGGTTGGACATGCTTAGCGCTGCCACGGAGGCAGGAGAGGCTCCTGCCACTGCCACTGCACTCGCCAGCCGTAATCCCGGCTTCTGGCTGAGCGGGACTCTCCCTGTGGGAGCACACTGACCACCAGGGGGCAGCCCCTGGTGTTGAGCATCTGCCCCCTGGTGGTCAGTGCATGTCATAGCAAGCGGTTATTCCGCCGTTCAGTTCATTTGCATATTAGCCTTTTACTATGTAGTTGGACCTAGAGACTTAATCAGATTCAGGCTTGGTTTTTGTTTTTGCTTTTATTCTTTGTAAGAGAATTTCATAGGTGATGATGTGTTCTTCTGTAGAGCCATATAAGTGATGGCCTCTTTCTGTAATAGTAGCAGTCACTGATGATTGATACCTACATCCAGTAATTCATTTGGGGCTGCAAAAATGGTGAATTCTCTTGTTCTTTTTTCACTTATTAGCTGGGTATGTTTCTGTCAAAAGCAGCTTTCCCTCATCAGCAATTTGGTTGCCCAATTGTAGAGCCATGATTCTTTCCTTCTTTAACAGTTTTTAAAATAATGAGTTGATTCACTAATATCCTCCAGTGATGACCAGTTAGATTTATTTTATTTGTTTGTTTGTTTTGTTTCATTAGGAACTTCATTGCAATTATTCGTATTGAGGCACAAATCGAGGTCCTGTCTTTGGCAGTTGGAGCTTCTCAGTGTGGCCCCTGACATGTCATGATACCATGGCATCAGTTGTTCCTTTACTTTTCAGTTGGTCACAGTTAGGATATGTGTTTGTATGGTTTTGGTATTGGGTTTTTTTAATGTTTTTATTGATTTTGGAGAGAGAGAGAGAAACATAAATTGGCTGCCTCCTCCACCCCCCCTATTGGGCATAGAGCCCAAAGCCCAGACAAGTGCCCTGCCCAGGAATGGAACCTGAGACCCCTTGGTGCACAGGACGGTGCTCAACCAACTGAGCCACACTGGCCAGGGATGTATGGTGTTTCTTTTAAAAAATAGTTTTTATTGATTTTAGAGAAGAGGGAGGGAGGGAGAGAAAAATACTGATGTGAGAGAGAAACATCTTGGATTGGCTCCCTCGTGCATGTCCCCTACCAGAGATCAAGGCCGCAACCCCAGCATGTGACCTGACCAGGAATCGAAACGGTGATCTTTATGTAAAATACATCACAGGCTCATACTGATGTTTTTCTTTTAAGTTCAGAAGTACAGAATTTTCATTTAACTTTCTCTGGGTTTTAATCAGTATCACTTTCTCCTACCCAGTTCTCATCAGTGTCTGAAATTACCTCGATCTAACAATTTAATTTCAAGTATTCCGATTCTTTTATACTTAAATCACAGTTGCTTTATGATCCTTGAAATGTGAAATATTAGGTAGTATTATTTATATAACTTTTAGTTACATATGCATTCATTCACATGAATTTTGCTTTCAGTGTTGTATACCTATTAACTAATGAAAATCTAGTGATACTTCTTGGTTGAAGCAGCTTTGGAAAAAATGGTTCTTTTATCAGAATTACTGACATATTGTTTATTATAATCTCTTGATTTATATTTTGGTTCTTCTAATTACTTTTTAATTCTTTCCCTGCAAATAAAATAATATACATTTTAATGGTTTTGCCTTATAGGACTTACCAGAAACTATTCCTTACTTAAAAATTTATACGATTGGTCATCAGGTGCCTGATGATGACACTGTTTTAAAATTCAAATGTGCTGTTAATGGGTTTTTGAAAGAAAATAAAGATAATGGTGAGTTGTGTTTTGTTTTGTTTTTCCTTACCTAACTTTGGTATTCATTTTTAATTAGGTTGGGAATTTTAAATATTTTTAACAGTTCCTATATTAGGCCTATTGTATTTGATAATGTGGACCTACCAGGTGGTGGTAATAGGATAAGATGTTTGTTCTTTTAATTTTTTTTTTTGTAAGAATAATGGAATTCTTTGTTTTTTCTTTTCTTTATTGTTTTTTAGAAGAAAAGACGGGAAAGAGATAGAAACATTGATGAGAGAGAAACATCATTGACGAGCTGCCTCCTGCATGCCCCCTACTGGGGATTGAACCTAAGTCCCAGGCATGTGCCCTGACTAGAAATCAAATGATAGTGACCTCTTGGTTCCTGGGTCAATGCTTAACCACTGAGCCACACCAGCTGGGCAAGATGTTTGTTCTTTCATGGTTAAAAATAAACAATTTAGTTTGGAAAGTGGTTTTAGTGAGAAATGAACTGAACCAGCTTATCTTTATTTTTTTAGATATTTGAATGGGAAATATATAATAAAATTAAAATGTTCTTTTGTGTTATTTATTAAGAGGTGAGAGGTGGGTGGAAGAAAACATTAGAATCTCACCATCTTAGAGTGGGTAAAAGAGAAAATAAAAGGTAAAGGTTTAGAGTGAGACAGACCCTAAGAAGCAAAATAAAATGGAATGGACTAGTGCAGTGGTCGGCAAACTGTGGCTCGCAAGCCACATGCAGCTCTTTGGCCCCTTGAGTGTGGCTCTTCCACAAAATACCGACTTCTGCACATGGGCCACGAAGTTTCAATCGCACTGTACGTGCGCACCCGCACGTGGTATTTTGTGGAAGAGCCACACTCAAGGGGCCAAAGAGCCGCATGTGGCTCGTGGGCCACAGGTTGCCGACCACTGGACTAGTGGAATTGCATCCTTATCATTTGTATTTAAAATATTTCTGCTGTTTTTCCAATTTGGGCACAAGTAAGGAAGGTCATGGTCACCTCGTATTATTAGTTTTCAGATGGAAAGAACTTAAAAAAGGCTGGTTTTCTTGTTCCTGCTTTAAGATCTACTTTCCTGTGTTTGAAAGCAGATCTCAGTAGCTTTTGAATTTTAAAGAATCAGTTTACTTCTAATGGCATGTAGCTATCAGAAGGAACATGGTGTCTGCCACATTTTAAGACCGAGGAATCTTTTTTCCTTTGGAAAGCCACACATCCACAGGACAAAGTTTTCACTTTGTCCTCTTTCTAAATTTAGCATAGGGAGTGTACACTTTATGTAAATCTGACGTATTTTAAATATATATTTATATATATAAACAGGGAGTAGGGGAGGAAGAATAGAGATAGATATGGGAAGGTAGGGGGTAAGAGAAAAGAGATAGATGGGATCAGTGGGTTTTAAGATAAAACTTTCGCTTAATGTAGGCCAGGGGTCCTCAAACTTTTTATTATTTTTTTTTTTTCTCAAACTTTTTAAACAGGGGGCCAGTTCACTGTCCCTCAGACTGTTGGAGGGCCGGACTATAGTTAAAAAAAAAAAAAAACTATGAACAAATTCCTATGCACACTGCACATACCTTATTTTGAAGTAAAAAAACAAAACGGGAACAAATACAATATTTGTATTTGCATGTGGCCCGTGGGCCGTAGTTTGAGGACCCCTGATGTAGGCACTAGTTCTTAAACATCTTAAGCACAGATCTCTGTGCTTTAAATCTGGAGAGGCTGGGCTTTGCCTGTGATAACCACAGCATCTACAGAGGAGGCAAATGATCTTATTTGTATAAACTGTAGTCACAGGAACATTACCTCTTAAATGTTAGGGTGGCGCTGCTGGCCTGCTCACTGCTTCCAGGCTTGTGTGTGTGGAACTGGTATGCAGTGTTCCATCAGTTCCCGTGAGGGCTAGAAGGTCCATATGAGTGCGTGAGACCGTGTTTGTAAGTCTTGGTGCACATGTCACACCACGTGTAGTGTGCTGCATAGACTGACCCCATGTTGGTCTGCTTGCATTGTGCTGACTTCACTGTGTCTTGCAGTGCTCCCTGCCTAGCGGTCTCAGGACCTGGCATACAATCCATTCTTCTACCCCTGCTCTAAGCCCCTCCCACAGATACCAGACTCACTGATGGAGAGGTGCACCCTATACAGTCCACTCCCTCGACCTGGTAGACTCAGAAAACCAGTTGATTCAGTAAACACTTGAGAGCCTATTGGGTTTATTGTTAGGGTATTGGTATTTAGAGGTGAATTGCAGTTTTTGTTTTTCGCCAACTCTCCTTTTCTATAATTAAATCAGTTAAGACAAAAGAATTTTGTCTCAGTGGAGTTTTACTATAAGTACCTAACCAGGCCTTCCACAGTCTATGCTACTACATCTAATTGGGGGCTGTGAAAAATTTCCTAGGACAATGAATTTTGACTTTATAGTAGATCATTCTTTATAGTATGTTCCTAAAAAAACCACGTTTCTCTTCAGAGACATTTATTTTCAGGTAGTGGTAGTGCTGTGTAACTAGTAAATGTTACTCTTCACAAAATTGTATAATTTGTTCCTAGGACATTTCATTTATTTAACGCTACATTTCCTGTTTTATAGATAGACTTATTGGTGTCCACTGTACCCATGGTTTAAACAGGACTGGCTACCTCATCTGCAGGTGAGTTGCCAACCCCAAGCGGCAGATCGTGTCTAAGTTGTTTTATTTAAATAATATAAATTATTTGCAACATGCAATCAGTATAGAAATGTATGATGTAGAAAGCAATCTTGTCCCCCACCCAGAGATTACCACCAATAATAATTTAGTACATATTTTTTCAGACTTTAAAAATGCAGATCTAAGCATATACATGTAATTTAATGGTATCATATTTAGACATTCTGTTTTATAATTTAATATATGGTGGACATATTCCTGTGAAAGTATTTGGAGACCTCAGTTTTTAAAGGCTGCATTGTTCCTTTGCTTACTGATGAACATAAGAACAGAAGATTTTCATATTATAAAATATTAAAATAATGAACATTCTTCTATGAGCATCTTTGAATATATATGTTGTCTCATAATTTCACTCAGAATGGAATTTCTGAATCAAAAAGTTTGTTATGCTATTTTGTCGATGTTGCTACAGTGTATTGATTTGTGTTTGTTCATTCAGAAAATATTTATTGAGCATCTGTTATATGTAAGCATTGTGCTGGGTGCTAGCAAAAAGATTTGTGAGCAGAGAGACTTGACCTGCCCTTTGTGGATCCTAACAGTCTAGAGGGGGAATATCTATTCAAGAATCACACATATGCATATAGAATTACAACTTTGGCAGGTGCCAAGAAGGAGAGGGGCATGGATATTAAGAGAGCATATTAATAGGAGAATTTGACCCATCATGGAGGTTAAAGAAGGTTTTATTGGGAGGTTTGATCTGATATATGAAGGAATAGTAGGTATTATCTTAATAAGATAGGGACACTGGGGAGAGAATTCTAGGCATGAGGAAAAGTAAAGACCTTTAACAGGAAATCATATGCTGTGTTGGAGGAACTGGCCAGGGAAGTTGGGCCATGGGGAAAGTATGGCATTAAAATAGACTAGAAGAATAGGTAGGATGTAGGTTGTGCAGGCCTATGTTTAAGAGTTTAGACTTTATCTTAAAAGAAATAGAAAATCGTTGAACTCTCTTCTTTGAGGGTGAGTTAGTGTAGAACATAATCAATTTGCCTTTTCAGCCTATTTTGATACTGAGTGGAGAATACACTACGGGGGCACAAGCATGGAAGCAAGTAGACACGTTAGGAGGCTTTTGTAGAAATTGAGGCCTAATGGTGGCTTCACCCAGGGTGTGGTGGTCCTTTTGGTGGACAGATGTGAACATATTCTAGAGAAATACAGGTAATAGATTGTTAGGATTGGTGGTGGATTGAAAATGAAGACAGGGAAGAAATGGCTGGCAGTGATGGCGACTTCTAAGTTTCTGGCCCATACAGTTGATTAAATAATATTTTTTAGATAATACTTTTTAGATATGATGTTAATTTTTTCCCCCAATTTGTCTTTTGCTGTTTGTTAATTGGCTCATTCCTGTGTCCTTGGAATAAAGCCTTTTTGTGACCATAGTATATCATTCTTTAATAATTATTGGATTAGATGTGCTGATATTTTCTTAGGATTTTTATATCTATTTTTGTAAGTGAAATTGGACCTTTTCTGGAAAAACTTGATTTTTAAATTTTTATATATAAATGACTCAAATTATGTTGTTTTGTTAGATATTTGATTGATGTAGAAGGCATGAGGCCAGATGATGCAATTGAATGTAAGTATGAAGGTTATCATTGTTTTCCTCTTTTAATAAAAGTTGGAGGTGGGAATGTAGATGAGTTTCTCAAATTGTGGAAAAAGAAAAGTTAGTAATTCATTTGTTTTGACATAAGATAATCTTTTGCCAAAAGTTTATGCAGGGATGTATTTGGAAGTAATGAGGTATAACAGCCTGAATAATTAGTCACTGGATTTCAGCTCTGATTTGCTTTTTGTACAATTAATTTCTAACAGTTCTTCCACTCCCCAGTATTCAATAGATGCCGGGGGCATTGCATAGAAAGACAAAACTACATTGAAGACCTTCAGAATGGTTCCATCAGAAGGTGAGTTGCATTTTACATGTGAATTTAGGGAGATTTGTTTTTATGTCATTAAATTGCACATACCCATTCTTCTTGTAGTTTGTTTACTTGATCAGGGAAACCCAAATAAATAGGGATTGGGGGAGGATGGGATGGTTACTTTCATGGGCCGAAATATCCTATATAATAAAAGCCTAATATGCAAATTGTCCCCCTTGGGCGGTCACCCGCTCGCTATGATGTGTGCTGACCACCAGGGGGTGGTATGGAACATGGCAGGTGTCGGCAACACAGTGCTGACAGTGGGCGGCAGTGGAGACACTGCCGGCCCCAATGGGCTCCAACGAGAGCAGGACTGTGGAGGGATGGTGGAGCAGGTGAGCGGGCAGCACCAGGCCAGGGTGGATGTGAGCAGGGGCCCAATCGCCCCTCTGATCACCCTGCAGACAGTGACCAGCAGCAGCAGCGGGGAGGGCGGGGCCGTCTCTCGGCTCTCAGGCGCTGAGGGAGCCGGGCAGGGGGCCTGGCCCCTATATATCGCCCTGCAGGCAGGATGGTGGAGTATGTGAGGGGGCAGTGCCAGGCAGGGCTATGAAGCTGGTACACAAGCTGAGGCTGCAAGGCTGGGGGCACGAGCTCCAGCCCAATCTCCACAGACCACCCCAAGGGACCCCACCCATGCACGAATTCGTGCACCGGGCCTCTAGTAGACACTATATTGGCTACTAAATTTAGAAGGTAGTAATATTGTATGTAAAAAAACATTCTCTTTAAGGGATCGGAATTCCCGTGTATCCAGATCAAGTGGTTTTGAATACTCACCATATATGATGGAACCAGCCCACACCACTAATAACGCTGTTCACCAAGGACCTAGGAATAACGTACATTGGACCCAAGGTTACCGAACACCTCGCCATTTCCACACCCAGACCCAAGATTTACAGCAGTCAGTAAGGTATATTTGCTTTCCCTTTTTCTAGAATTGAAATAGAAATGAATATTATTGCCCTAGCCAGTTTGGTTCAGTGGATAGAGAATCAACCTGTGGACTAAAGGGTCCCAGGTTCGATTCTGGTCAAGAGCACATGCCCAGGTTTCCGGCTCGATCCCCAGCGGAGAGCATGCAGGAGGCAGCTAATCAGTGATTCTTTCTCATCATTGATGTTTCTCTCTCTCCCTCTTCCTTCCTCTCTCAAATTAATAAAAATATATTTTTTTAAAAAAGAAGTGAATAGTATTATAAATTAGTGCAAACATATCTATATATCTATATATATAGATATATAGATATATATATATACACTAATAAAAGGCAAAGATGCTAATTGACCATACCTTTGCTACGCTCTAAGCCACGCCCACCAGCCAGTCAGAGCAACTATATGCAAATTAGCCCAACCAAGATGGCAGCCGGCAGCCATGGAGCTGGAGCAAGCAGGAGGCTTGGTTGCCGGGCGATGGAGGAAGCCAAGCTTCCCGCTTGCCAAGAGCCGGCTGTGGCCTTCGCTCATGGCAACAAAGTTTCAATTATAGAAGACAAATAAATCCCAGATACCTGCTTCCAGCCAGCCTCCACTGGGAGCTTGGGTGGCTGGGGGTTGTGGCCAGCCTGCAAACAACCCTCAGCCCCTCACCCAGGCTGGCCACACCCTCATTGGGTGAGGGTCCCTGCTGGGGGGCTTGGCCAGCTTGCAAACAGCCATCAGCCCCTCACCCAGGCTGGCTAGGCACCCCAGCAGGGACCCCCACCCTGAAGGGGGTGTGGCCAGACTGAAAACAGCCCTCAGCCCCTCACCCAGGCTGGCCATGCCCCCCCAGAGGGGACCCTCACCCCATGGGGGCATGGCCGGACTGCAAACCACCACAGGCTCCTCGCCCAGGCTGCCCCACGCCCCAAGGGAACCTCCACCCTGATCCAGGACACCCTTCAGGGCAAACCAGCTGGCCCCCACCAGTGCACCAGGCCTCTATCTATATTAATAAAAGGGTAATATGCTAATTAGACTGGGAGACCTTCCAGGAGACCTTCCGGACATTCTTCTGGACAAGGCCGAGGTAAGAGGCAGTTAGAGGCCAAGGGAGGGCAAGGGAGGGCAGTTGTGGGTGATCAGGCTGGTGGGGGGCGGGCCGTTGGGGTAAGAAGACCAGCAGGGGGGCCAGTTGGGGGCAAGCAGGCCATCAGTGGGGTTCAGTTGGAGGTGATCAGGACAGCCGAGGGGAGCAGTTTGGAGTGA
>NW_005871234.1:1785137-1796355 GCF_000147115.1 Myotis lucifugus | reverse complement strand
GGGGGGGGGACATTGGGGCAGCAGACAGCAGTGGGAGCAGTTGGGGCGAGCAGGCCGTTGGTTAGGGGCAATTCAGCCAGGCAATCAGGCAGGCAGGTGAGCGGTTAGGAGCCAGCAGTCCCGGTTTGTGAGAGGGATGTCTGACTGCCGGTTTAGGCCCAATCCCTGTAAACCCGGCAGTAGGACATCCTTCGAGGAGTCCCGGATTGGAGAGGGTGCAGGCCGGGCTGAGGAACACCCCTCCCCCGTGCACGAATTTCGTGCACCGGGCCACTAGTACATATATAAAAGCCTAAGCAACCGTTTGACTGTTCAACCAGTAGCTATGACACGCACTGACCTCCAGGGGGTAGGCGCTCAATGCATAGGCATGGAACAGACTGATGAATTTCAGAGGGGAGGGGGGAAGAGATTAACCAAAGATCTTATATGCATAGTAGAGGCCCTCTTGCAATCTGGGACCCCTCACGGGATATTGGACTGCTGGTTTCGGCCCGATCCCCGCAGGCCAGGCCGTGGGACCCCACCAGTGCACAAATCCGTGCACCAGGACTCTAGTTATCTACACTAATAAAAGACAAAGATGCTAATTGACCATACCTTCGCTACCCCCACCAGCCAATCAGAGCGGCTATATGCAAATTAACCCAACCAAGGTGGCGGTTAATTTGCATATACCGGCTGGAGGCGAAGACTGAAGACAATGTGGAAGCGAAGCGTTACAGAAGGGAGCAAAGTAGAGGTGGCGGAGACAGGAACGGAGCCAAGGCGGCGGAGGCGGGAGGTGGGAGGGACACCAGCCGGGTGGCGGAGCGGGAGGGAAACAACCAGCCGCATGGCGGAGCGGGAGGGAGGGAAAAACCCAGCTGCGCGGCGGAGTGGGAGCCGCAGGATGCCCTATTCTTGCAAGAATCTTCCTGCAACGGGCCTCTAGTTAAGATAATAAAAGCCTAATATGCTAAGTGTCTGATTGTCCATTCAGCTGTTCTACCAGTCACTGTGACATGCACTGACCACCAGGGGCAGATGCTCCAACTGGTAGGTTAGCTTGCTGCTAGGGTCCGGCTGATGGGGACTGGGCAAGACGGGCTGGACACGCCCTGGATGAATCTGTGCACCGGGCTGGTTTCGGCCCGATCCCTGCAGGCCAGGCCAAGGGACCCTATTGGTACACAAATCTGTGCACTGGGCCTCTAGTATTACGATAATGGTGAGGAATTGACATTTTCTTGCTGGCCAGGGTGAACCACGAGGTATCTTTTCTTCATATTTTGCATTTAGGGCTGAAAATTCAAGTATAGTATGGGAAATATGTGACTTTTCAGAGACATTTGGGAAAGGGACTTAGAAATTTTCATTGTTTCTAACCTTAGTTTAAGCCATCAATTTGATGTCACTACCAGATAGGATCTTGCATTCTTTGGCTACATTAATAGTGGTATTGTTTTCAGAATAAGGAACATTGTTATTTAAAGAATAAGTACAAATTATAGGGAAAATAGTAAAAATTCCAGTGGAGAAATTTGCAAAGGATTTGAACAGATAAATCACAAACATATTTTGACTTGAAAAAAACCTCAGAACAATTAAAATAGCAAGGTTCTATTCTTTACCTATTAATATAGCAACAGTTTTTTATAAAGCTTTCCAGTGTAGTGGTTGTCAGGCTGACCTGGATTTGCATCCTGGCTTTGCCCTTAACTCGCTGTGTAATTTCGATTGATATTTCCAGATTTCTCTTCTTATTAATTAGATTAGGTATAGATCAGGGGTCCTCAAACTTTTTAAACGGGGGGCCAGTTCACTGTCCCTCAGACCGTTGGAGGGCCGGACTATAGTTTAAAAAAAAACTATGAACAAATTCCTATGCACACTGCACATATCTTATTTTGAAGTAAAAAAACAAAACGGGAACAAATACAATATTTGTATTTGCATGTGGCCTGCGGGCCGTAGTTTGAGGACCCCTGATATAGATTTTAAGAATACCTACCTCAGAGGGATTGTTGTTGACCATTGCATGAACTGAAATGTACTTCAGCACATTATAAATACTTTCAAGAAGATGTTAGCGTTTTTGGAGCGTCATTGGATGCACCAAAAGGTCATCAGTTCAATTCCCAGTCAGGAGCATGTGCCCAGGTTGTGGGATCGATCCCCAGTCTGGATGTGTACAGGAGGCAACCAATCATTGTTTCTCCCTCCCTCTCCCCCTCCCTCTCTAAAAATCAACTTTAAAAACACAACACATTTTAAATGTTGCTTGTGTTGCCAATGGCACTGAAAATTGGTACGGTCCTTTTGAACCATAACTTGATAGCTGTAAAAAATGCTCATAACTGGTAATTCCACATTGAGACTAAGGAAATACTTCAAAATATGGAAGAAGTTACATTTATTTAATCATTCAGCACATTTCTCAAACCTCCCTACTACATATCAGGTACATCTAGGTACTTAGGATACAGTAGTATATGTTTTGAGATGTTAAACCCAGAGTTATTTAATGATGAAAAAGTAGGTAACATCTTACATTTCTAACAGTGAAGAATAGCTGGGTAAATTATGTCCATACTGTGACATTTTATAAAGCCATGAGGAGTGTTAGCTCACTTATGCTAAGTAAAGATAATAGGTTATGATTTAACAGCAAAAAAAAAAAAAAATTCTAGGGGAAAAAGATCAAAAAGGAAATATTAATCTAACTAGGTTAGGTAGGATTGAGAGTTAGGGGGCAGAGAGCATTATTTTTCTTTTCTCAGATTTCAAATTTCTTTTGTATGATTATATTCGATTTACTGATCTTTTGAGACAATTAGATTTAAATCTTAATTTTCTAAATTTGTTGCATGTACCATAGTTAGAGTTTCATGCTTTATAATTAATTTATCTATTTCTTTATAAAGTGAAAGCAGCTTTATGTTTTCAGAAGTAAATAGCTTGTTCTGTTTCGTGCCAACCTGCCATTCTTGGAAAGAAAGTATCTGATTAGGACAGTCGGGCACTTACCTCTGTAGTAAAAGGTGGAAAGGCTCCTGGGACTCTGTTGTGCGCAGAGACTTTATGGTAGGTAATTTAACTGCATTGCTTTTAATGTACCTTCTAAATAACTCAAAGATGGATTTCTTAACTAAAAATCCAAAGATTAAGCAGTTCCTTTGCTAAGGTCACACATGTAGAAAACAGTAGATCAGTGCATTATTTTACAAAGCTCATTATATAGTTTATTAAAACTAATAATAGTTTATTATGTTTTGTTTAAGAAAATTTCCACAGAATCAGAATGTTTACCAGAGAGGCCATAACCCTCCTCCGCCTGGTCCCCCTGGAGAGGACTATTCACAAGGAAGGTATTCTTGGAATGTACAGCCAAATGCCAGTCAAGTAGTCCCGAATCAAAGTTGGTATCCTGGCAGTTACTATGGACTACCCTACCCAGCCTATTATGGATGGACCCAATGACACAAACCTGTCCTGGAAATCTGTCGGGAGACAGCAGGACTGAAGACAGTTGGAGTGACTTTTTATACAATCAGGTCAAATGAGGTTTATAATCTATTTTTTTCTACCTTAAGTTCAAACCTAAGGCAAAATTATATTAATATTTAACTCTTTGCCGTTAAATTTGCAGTATTTGAAATACTGAAGGAAATAATCTGTTGTTCCAGTCTTAAATATTTCAAACGTATTTTAGAACTGATAAAGTAATAAAGAACATCCATTGTACACAATTTTTAAAGATTCTACCTTTTCTATTCTATATTTTCTAAAATTGACTTTGTGTTATGAATGTGTGTATACAAAAATTTCTAGTAATTTTCTATTATTGACCAATCATTAACGGTATTTTTGTTTTTGTTTTTGTCCTTACCCCTAACTGTTCAAGATTTCTATTACCATCTACCTAAGGAGACAATCTCTTTGAAACCTAATCACTATTGGTAATCAGTGGTGGTATTTTTGTGATTAGGCATTTCCTTCTTGGGTAATCTCTTGTGGGATTTGACCAACTTCCTTTCACTGAACTGTCAGGTATGCCATCTAACACAGGAGTGGATAAACATTTAGGGATTGATTGTCAGTTGGACAAGAGACTGATAAACCAGAATGCTGGGTAATTTACCAACATTTGTAATGTTACCAACTGGGTAGAACTACTCAGAAACTTGAAAGCTTTTGTAGACTATGAAGGTTGCTCCGTGAACAGAAGAGTAAACGACACAAAGCCTGGGATATCTGGGAAGACTTGTATGGCTCCTTGCATTTTTGCTTCTCTGTTGAATGTAACTTGCAGGGATCTCTCTGCACTTGCTGCTCACAGTGCAGTAGTGCCTCGACCTTGATGCTTTCTAAGTGTTCTCTTATGCTGCTCTACCTCTAGACCACACAGATGGATCGCGTGGGAGATGTTCATTATTTTTGGTTGCAGAGGAAACCAAAACCCTTTGTTTGCTTAAGAAGATGTCTCAGCATCATGACAACAAATGCCTCAGTAGATAGTTGATGAAACTTGAGCCACTTGGCTTCCTTTTCTTAAAGCCTCTTGCTTTGAAAATGTGTATCAGAATGTCTTATACTGCATGTGAGAGTTATTTTATCTGCTCTCTTTTATATGTGAACAACATATTGAACCTGACATTAATGAAATTAGCTCAGCCAAGTTGCTACCCTTCATCTAAGTGACGGCTCCAATGTTTTTCTTTGCCTGCCACATTTAACAGGTGCAAGAGTTGTGGCTGCTAAAAGGCTGGTCCTGGGGGATTGTTCCCCAGGATACATCACGAAGGCCCACTTGGAAAGCAATTGGAGCAAGAAAGCTGGTGAGGCAAAAAAGAACAAGTCAGGGCAGGTGTGGGGATCCAGCTGGTCTCACAGTTCTAAGGAGTTCTTTGGCAAGCAGTTTCTCGGGGACATTGCCAGCAGAAGTGCCATCATATAAACACTGCCACCTTCAAAATGCTTTCTTTACCCTGTTCCCTCTGTCCTCTTCCCCTTTTATTTCAGTTGTTGGCATGGCTTGTTAAAATCTAGACTACATTTGTTATCTTGTGTCTCACTTATTCTTCAGCACACTGTATGCCTGGCTTCTGCTTGTACCCACCATTGAACATTTTCTGGCTCAAGGAATCAGCAACTCCCTTTTTAAAAGGTCTTCAGTGTTCTATTTAAACTTAAAATTTATTTTTATTAAAAACACATATGAGTAGTTTAAAATTCAAATAGTTCTACCAAGTTTACCATGAAGAATAGTCACCACCCCTGCTTTACCCGATAACCCCAAAGGCAGTCACTACGTAATTTTTACATTATCTTCCAGTATTTGCTTCCTTATCTATACATGTATCAAAGGCTAATATGCTAAGTGTCCCTCCGCCCATCCGACCAGTCGCTATGACGCTCACCACCAGGGGGCAGACGCTGTACACAGGAGCTGCCATGACACGCACTGGCCATTTACAGAGAAACGGCAGCATGGACCTGGCACTGACAAAGCAACACTCGGCTTCTCCCAAGTGGTACACAGGACCCGCCATCACCCCGGAGCGACAGCCCACCAAATTGCAGCTGATGCTGCCAAGATTCCATGGAGCAAAATGCGGCCCACAGCCCAGCGCAGCCTGGAAACGGTGGCTGTGGGCACTGGGTAATGACGTCCTGTAGCAGCTCCCGGCTTCCTCTCCCAAGCAACAGGCCATCTGTATATATAAAAGGTTAATATGCTAAGTATCTGTAAGTGTCTGTCCGGGTAGTGACGTCAGGTAGCAACGCTCAACTTCCTCTCCCTAGTGACAACTCGCCTCCTTGCAGTTTCTTCAGTCCAGGAACACAACTTGCTTTATAGCCAGGTGGAAACATTTCACACTAACCAAATGTCTGTGAAACATTTTCCCGTGCTTCATCTCATTTGATCCTCACAGAAGTCCTGGAGAAGTGATAGGAGACTCGGTGGAATCCTATTTTATTTTTATTAGTCAGAAAATGGAGATTTAGAAAGCTTAGAAACTTGACCAACTGAAAAGAAGTAAGAAATGGTGGACCTTGAAAATGACCAGGTTTTCTCACTACGCAAAATATAGTCAAACACTGCTGCCGTTAAATATTTTACCCTTTGTTCTCCCTGTGTGATCTACAATAATTGCTTTGTGTTGCTATTTACTGCTGTGTTGCTGACAATTACCGAAAAAGAAGTTGGGGTGCTTCACTGAGCTGGAAAAAGTTTAGCTAGATCAGAAAGCAGGTCTACCATAATTAAGTTTATTCTATATAAAAGGCTAAGTTGACTTGCCCATGTGCAATACATATAAAGCTCTCGCTGGCGCCAATTGCACGCATGTGTTTCGATCTGTCATTGTCAATCGTGATTTGGTTGACACTTCTATAGAGAAAGGGCAAATAGCGATATTAAAATATTTCTTCTAATTAATTTCCTTTCAATGTGCATGAATTTGTGCACCGGGTCTCTAGTTTAAATATATGCTATGTCACCACTTCTTGATTTTTCAATTTCTGATATTATCTGTTGACTTCTTACAGTGGGAAGAGAAGGATTTAGCTTTTTCACATCATCTACCCATACACAGAATCTACTTTTAACTCCTGGTCGAGGCCTTCAGTAATCAGACTCCCAGCTGGTTCTTTTTTAAATTTTTATTCAAAATATCTTTAATTTTAAAACACCCAGCATTCAGTACCAACTTAGAATCTAGATTTGTTTAAATCTCCCTGCCGGCTGCCCTCAAGTGCTCATAATCAGGGACAGGGCCCCTTTGAGAGTGGCATGGAGATGGGAAGCCAAGGGGAAGTAGGGGCTGCCAAAGACCCGGACACAGGTCCCATTTTTGGGGAGCCACTTGGGGTGCCTGAAGGGCTGGCAAGAACCTAGTGCTGTCTTGGTCACTGGTTGGCCCACTGGCCTCCCCTCAGCATCCTGTCCCCTCCTGAGGCACCATTACACAGATGCCAGGTGGGGCTGTGTCCAGGTGATGCCACGTGGGTCCTCAGCCCAAGAAAGGCAAATAGGCTGCTTGCCTTGGGGTCCAGAGGAACAGTGGGTAGGTTTCCATGCTTGAGCACATTCCCACAGGATAGGCTGCCAGCACACTAACTGCCCAGGTAGGGTGGTCACAGTCCATTTGTTTCGCCCAGGGGCTGTCGGGTGGTAGGGTAGTTACTGTGCCAGCCAGTAGGTGATGTACCTCCCGTGATTTCCCTGGGCCCGATGATCTTTACCACCTGCGTCAGGGTGAGAGCAGGGCTAGGTGGGGACTCCCCAGGCACCCAGGTGTGGAGGCGGGGGTGTGGGGGGCGGAGGGACAGCAAGACAGGTGGCCCCAGGATCCTGACCTTGGGTGAGAGGAGACCTGGGGGCACCCCTGACTCCAGCTGGTTTTTCTTTTCTTTTTTGTTTATACTGAATATGTTGGGGTGATACTGGTTAACAAAACCTGTTAAGAAAACAGGTTTCAGATACACAATTTCATATCCAGCTGATTTTTCAAAGCCTCCGCTATATAACACTCCACTCTTCAGTGAGCAGCCAGTTCCTGAACACTGTGTTGTACATATTTATGCCACTCTGTCTTTCAGATGGTTTGCATAGCTGTGAGGGCTCTCCTGTGTTCTCTGAGCAAAACATTCTCGCTTTTGAAGCCCCATCCCCTTAGTAAAGCCTTCTCTCCCAGCTGTACTTCCCTACCGATTTCTTTCTTTTTGTACAAAGTACCTTATGTCACTGTTTGGCATTTATTTCATTTATATCTCCTGTCACATGAAACACAAGTTCTAAGCGCCATCTCAGATTCCTTCAACCCTCTCCCTCTCCCCTGAAGCCATCATCCGCCACTTGGACCACAGTCTTTATTTTTTATTTTTATTTTTTTTGCATTGCCAGCTAACCTTTTTCGCTCCCTGAGCTGACTAGAGCCCGGGTTAAACTGGACCTGCATGGCCCTTACGACCCCCACATCAAGCCCTCTGTCTTCTCAGTCACCCCTCCACTTTAGAGATGGAGGAAATGTCACACTACAGGCCACAGGGCCTGGCTTCTGAGCTGCTACTGAAGGATGAGATGATCAGAAGTGTGAAGGCATCAGTTCCCAAGTGATTAATGGAACAAAATACAGGAGGAGCCTGGCAGACTGATTCCCCCTCTTCATCCCCCTTCAGTGGACTACTCTCAGGCACAGTTTTTCCTTTCAAGCCATCCAGAGAAAGGCAAGCCTGCTGAGTGCACACACGTGCCAAACCACCGGGTGTCTTGGCTCTGGCTCCTTGTGAAGTCTCCGGGAGGTAATCCCTGGTGCCATCTTGCTTTGCCTCTTTTCTCGCTTCCCTTTCCCGTTTTCCTCACCCTCACCTTGCTTCGGGCTCTGCTTTCTAGAGTGTTTGTCCATCAACTTGGCAGAGTCATAGTTTTGAGTGTTCAACCATGCACATGCGAAAGGAAACCACCAGAGCGGATTTGACATTGAGATCCTACATATATTTATACCTTCACGGCATATCGAAATGTCACACATCTGAGGTAACAGTTTTTCAAGAAGTACACATTGTTTTCACAACAGGGCAATAGTTTTTGGAGTCTGGGTGTCTTCCATGACCCATTTGTTCAGGTAACACTTCCATGGTTAGATTCACTTCAACAGATGGTATCAGTTATGCGTATGTGTGCATTGCAGAGAAGGTTGATATTCTTAGGGAAGTTCTCAGTTAACCCTCCATCAGATCAGTTTTTGAATTAATTTTGTGATGCATAATGATCTCTATTCCTCTGCAGCTGTAGATAAAAGGATCATCTTCACCTCTGAGATGACTTTTTGAAAAACAGTAAAATTCATGTTTTTTTAGTGTATAATCCTGTGAGTATTGACAAATGCATTCAGTTTTGTAGCAACAATTAAAAACAGTTTTATTACCCCCACAGCCCGAAAATTCCCTCATGTCACTTTGTAGCCAATTGCTCCCACCGAGGCAGACCCTGGCAACAACTGATCTGTTTTCTGTCCATGCAGTTTTGGCTCTTCTAGAATGTCATGTGAGTGGAATCAGACAATATATGTAGCCTGTTGAATGTGACTCCTTTCATTTACCATAATGCTTTTGAGATTTATCCATGTTGCCAAGTGGACCACTAGTTCATTCCCTTTAATGCTGCTAGTATTCTATTATATGGATACTAGATGCCCGATGCATGAAATTCTTGCAAGGGGCTTGGCCTCGCAGCCCCGGCTTAGTCCAAAAGGTCATCCAGAAGGTCGTTTGGCTGTCCGGTCTAATTAGCATATTATGCTTTTATTATTATAGATACCCCAATTTGTATATCCATCTACCAGTTGAAGGATTGGATTGTTTCCAGTTTTTTATTTTGAACAAAGATGCTATAAACATTTTTGTACAGATTTTTATGAACATATGTTTATTTTCCTTGGAGTGGGATTGCTGCTGTGGGATAAGTGTGTGTCTAATTCTATAAGAAACTGACAAACTTTTCCAAATGGCTGTACATCTCCATCGACAAATTATGAGTTCCAGTTAACTCTCACCAGGACAGTACTGTCAGTTTTTTTCTTTTATTCTAGCTAATCTAATACAGATGTTGTGTGGTCTCATATTTTTAAAACAACTTAGAAATATAATTGGTATACAATATGCTGTACATTTTTAAAAAATATTTTATTGATTTTTTACAGAGAGGAAGGGAGAGGGATAGAGAGTCAGAAACATCCATGAGCGAGAAACATCAATCAGCTGCCTCCTGCACGTCCCCTACTGGGGTTGTGCCCGCAGCCAAGGTACATGCCCTTGACTGGAATCGAACCTGGGACCATTGAGTCCGCAGGCCGTCGCTCTATCCACTAAGCCAAACCGGTTAGGGCATGTACATTTTTTAAGTAAGCAGTTTGATATATTTGACACGTATACATCCATGAAAGCATTACCACAATTAAGGTAGAACATATCTATTACTCCAAAGTTTCCTTGTGCCCCTTTGTAATTCCTTATTTCCACCCTAGGCCCCTTAAACAAGCAACCGCTGACCTGCTATTGAGGCACAATGTATAGTCTATCAAATTTACTCTTTTAAAGTGCATAATTTGATGATTTTTAAAAATATTTTTACTGATTTCAGAGGAAGGGAAAGAGGGAGAGATAGAAACATCAATGATAATCATTGATGGGTTGCCTCCTGCACGCCCCCCACTGGGTGGCCCACAACACGGGCATGTGCTCTGACCAGTAAAACAGGAATCGAACTGTGACCTCCTGGTTCAAAGGTCCATGCTCAACCATGGAGCCACGCTGGCTGGGGTAATTGGATTATTTTTGACAAATTCATACTCCCTGATAGCTAACACTACATCAAGATGGAACACTGGTTCACTGCAGAGGTCAACCTTGGAGTCCTTTCCAGTCCATGTCCCACTTCCCCATCCCTAGCAACCACTGGTTTTCTTTTAGTCACTCTAGAATAAATTTGTATTTTCTAGAGTTTTGTAGAAATGGGACCATACAGTAACATAATTTTAGATTTTTGTGTTTTTTTTTTCTGAGCATGTTTTTAGATTTATCTGTTGCAAGTATTGCAAATACCAGTAGTTCATTCTTTTCTATTACTGAGTAGCATTTCATTGTATGAATTTACTCTAACTTGTTTATCCATTGATGTGTTGTAGGGCATTGGGTTAATTTTTGGCTGTCATGAGTATATTTGTTATAAACAGTTATATATAAACCTTTATGTGGACACATATTTTCACTTCTGGATAAATTTCAGGAGTGAAATTTCTGGGTACAGTAAATATATTTTATAAATAATTTTTATTATTAAATAGATATTTTAAAGAAACTGCCAAATTCTTTTCTAAAGTAGTTACATTCAGACCAGCAATATGAGGGTTCTATAGTCTGCATGTTGTTCAACACTTGATATTATCAGTCCTTTAAACTTTAGTCATCATATAGGTGTATAGTAGTATCTCATTGTGTTTTAAATTTGCATTTCCCTGGTGGCTAATGATGTTGAGCATCTTTTCATGTGTTTATTGATCTTTCATATATCTTTTGTGAAGTGTCTGTTTAAATGTCCCCCATTCTTAGGTTGTTTTGCTTAGTCGTAAGAGTTCTTTATACCAGACTTGTCAGAAATATCAATCCAATTCGGGACATTCCGATATTTCCACGGTTCTCTCTGCTACTAGTCTTCCGTAAGTAGACTAAG
>NW_005871234.1:1765096-1784479 GCF_000147115.1 Myotis lucifugus | reverse complement strand
CATATGCATAGACAGCTATATTTGTGTTGCGTGTCTCCTGTGTAAAGAATAGTACTGAATAAGATGAGCCCCGACCAAAAAAATGTAAAATACAGCCTGTTGCCCTAGCCAGTGGTCAGCAAACTCATTAGTCAACAGAGCCAAATATCAACAGTACAACGACTGAACTTCCTTTTGAGAGCCAAATTTTTTAAACTTAAACTATATAGGTAGGTACATTGTTATTAACTTAATTAGGGTACTCCTAAGCTGGCCTTTGCTAAAAACGTTCTCAATCTGATTGAGGTACATTCCCTGAGTTCGACCCCTTCCAACTCTCCCATCCACACTCCTCTTATATACTTGTTTCGTCTATCTCCTTTCGTTCATCCTCTCTATATGTCCAAACCATCTCAACATACCTTTCTCAATCCTCGACACTACATCTTCTTTCACTCTACAATGTTCCCTAAAATTAACTTAATAAACTTTACTTAAAGTTTTAAATCAACTTCACACTGTATGTGCGCGCCCACACGTGGTATTTTGTGGAAGAGCCACACTCAAGGGGCCAAAGAGCCGCATGTGGCTCCTGAGCCGCGGTTTGCCGACCACTGCCCTATCCGGTTTGGCTCAGTGATAGAGCCTTGGCCTTGATTCCAGCCAAAGCACCTGCACTTATCTCGGTTGCAGGCTCCTCCCGCCTGTGCCCTGGTCAGGGCACCTGCAGAAGGCAACCCAACACACGGATATTTCTGTCCCTCTCTCACTCGCTCTAAAAATCAATGGAAAAAATATCCTCGGGTGAGAATTAAAAAAAAAAATGAGGAAATCACTACCCCTGCTTCAATTTAAAAAACAACAACAATAAAATAAAATACAGCCTGTGTAGGGGATTGCCTCCTCTCTTGGAGGCTGATACATGCAGGGATGATTTCAATAATTTGTCACGATCTCTTCTGATCGCAGGTCCCTAGGAGATCCTCCCTAAGTGACCGCGCCCAGAGCAAGAAGGAAACTGAGTCCCGCTTGCCCCAGGGAAGAACTGCTGAAGCTTGACCGGCGGAGGCGTGTGGAGTTCATCCTGGCCAGTGCTTTGCACAAGAAGAAAGCGATGACATCTCGTCCAAGACCCAACAAGGGTTAGGGACGAGGCTGAGACTCGCACCCAGGCCTCAGCTGTCCACCCGCGGGCCCTTGCAGCGCCCCCACCCCTCGCCGGAAGTGACGGACGGAACCCGGCTGTCTGCGTCTGGGGGACCCCCTGGGGAGAAAGATCTGCGGAAGGGCGGGTGGGACTGGAGGCCGGAACCTTCCTTCCGCGGGGATCCGGAAAGAAGCTGACCGGAGGAGGGCGGGGAGAAGGCGCCGCTTTGTTTCCGAGGGGACGATCTTCCGAGACGGACGCGGGAGGCGGCGGTGAGTCCTCCCCGCGGGAGCCGGTCGGGCGGCTGGAAGGAGGCGGGCTGGGGTGGGCGAGCGGGAGGGCCGGTGCTGGGCCGCTGGGACCCGGGACCTTTGAGGCGACGCCTGGCGTTCCCCGCCCCCTCGTTTATGAAGCGCCTCCCGAAGCCGGGCCCTGGGATGCGGCCCGGAAGTGACGGACTCGGGCCCCCTTCAGGGAGCGCACAGCCCGGGATACGAGACGCTCCCGCTCACTGCCGAGTGTGACGAGGGCGGAGAAGGAGCCCGTGTAATAGAGTCCAGCTCGGGGTCGCTGCTAAATGGACTCCTGACAGCGGGCTGGAGGGAGGAAGGAACTGGGTCGGTGGCCCCTGTCCCAGAGGCAGAGCGCGGGGGGCGGGGGGGGACGGCCATTGCGGCCGCGGAGAGCGCGGTCCGGAGGGGAGCGCGGTTCTCTCTCTCAAATCAATAAGTAGACATATCCTCAGGTGAGAATATTTTTTACTTATTTTTTTAAAACATTATTGGTTTCAGAGAGAGAGGGAGAGAGACGTCAATGATGAGAAAGAGTTATTGATCGGCTGCCTCCTGCACGCCCCCCACTGGGGACCGGGCGGAGCCCAGGCCGTGCGCTTGAGCGGTATGAACCTGGGACCCTTCAGACCTTAGGCCGAGGCCCCATCCACTGAGCCAACCCAGCCAGGGCGAGAAAAGAAAAGCACTACCCCCGTTTCAGTTTTTAAAATAAAATACAGCCTGTGTGGGGGATTACCTCCTCTCTTGGAGGCTGATGCGTTCAGGGATGATTTCATTAATGTCGTCACGATGGTACCTGAGGCTGAGCGCGGTCCCAGGAGCCTGGAGGTCCCGGTCGGATTCCCTGCTGGACCCTGATGGGGCGTGTGCAAGAGGCAGCCAATCAGTGATTTTCTCTCATCATGGATGTTTCTCCCTCTCCCTTCCTCTCTGAAATCAATAAAAATGCATTTTTAAAAAGAGGTAAAATTGGCAAGACTTTATGGATTAGATATGCTGTTTAAGTGATACGTTTCTGGCCTAAGTGAGTGAATTCAAAACAAAACAATTTCCTTTTCCTCTAGTGTAAAAACTGAAACCACAGGAAGTATTTTTTCCTCCATGATTATATGTACTTAGTAAATTTTGTGTGCTCTCTGTAGAAAACTCAGAACATACACACACAAATTTTTTATGTAGGACAGTAAAAAATTATCTATAATCCAACTACCCAAGATGGCCATTTTTGGTGTATTTCCTTCATGTTTTTGTTTTCTGCAATTTTTTGTATAACTGGGAATATATTCATTATGTCTTTTTGTATCTACTTTTTCCCCATTGGACATTATCATGACAATAAAGATTGAACTGGTATGTGCCAGAACATTATTTACAGATATTTCTTTTCCTGATTGTAACAGAAAAAGTCAGATGTAATTCTGTCAAGTTAGAGATAGCTTTTTGGTGTATTTTCCTTTAAATTTGTGTGTGTGCACCTTTTATAAAAACCCATGATTTATGCTGAATTCTATGTTTTGTTTTCCAATCAGAGGTTTTTATTTAATGTTATTTATTACTATTTTGTCTTTACTCTTTAAGGCTGTAGGTGTTTTTTAAAAAATATTTTATTGATTTTTTACAGAGAGGAAGGGAGAGGGACAGAGAGTTAGAAACATCGATGAGAGAGAAACATCGATCAGCTGCCTCCTGCACAACCCCCACTGGGGATGTGTCCGCAACCCAGGTACATGCCCTTGACTGGAATCGAACCCGGGACCCTTCAGTCCGCAGGCCGACGCTCTATCCACTGAGCCAAACCAGTTAGGGCAAGACTATAGGTTTTAATGGTTGTTTTGTCACAACCAGTCCCCTGTTACTAGCTAATAGGTTTCAACTTTTTAAAAAATATATATTTCTTTATTGATTTCAGAGAGGAGGGAAGAGGGAGAGAGAGAAACATCAATGATGAAAGAGAATCATCGATCGGCTGTCTCCTGCACACCCCCCGCTGGGGATCGAGCCCGCAACCCAGGCATGTGCCCTTGGCCAGAATCGAACCTGGGACCCTTCAGTCCGCAGACCGACGTTCTATCCACTGAGCCAAACCGGCTAGAGCAGGTTTCAACTTTTTACTGTTAGAATGAGAGGGACCTCTTATTACATAAATTCTCAGATGTCCAATTTATTCCTTGAGAACGAGTTCTAGAAATGGAACCTACCAGGTGGAGATAACGTGAACCTATCAAATTGCCTCACCCAAATATCTAATTAAGCCTTTGATTGAAATTGTTTTAAAGATCAAATTTTTGCAAGACTTTGTTTTTCCATCTAGGTTATAGTTATGTCTTTCTCATTATTCAAACTGTCTCTTATGCTTCTTTCATGTCTTTGTATATACCCTTCCCTTTCCTCATTAAATTATGTCTAAGAAAGGGCCAGTATTACTGATTATTTAATAATGTGCCTTCTCTGCTGAAATTCCATGTGTGAAATGACTTTGAGTCATGTCACACTTTTATTTATAAAATTATTTTCTCCCTTAATATGTGTCTAGGTTTTGCTAAAATACAAATAAAATGGTGAGATCAGAAAGTTTAAAAAGGCCGTGCAGAAGACAGGTTTTGAAACCCGACACAATGGGTCCGAGGCCACCTGTCACTACTTGAGCCAAATTAAGCAGAGACAGGGTTGGATTATACATGAGCGTTCATTCCATAATGCCGGCTGTATGGGGAGACCAGTCCGTCACCCTGGAAATTCTGCTCTGACCCCCCCTTGCCAGGTGGCTGTTTATATCCACACAAGGGAGAAGATAGCTAGCAACATGCAGCCGTGAGCTGCAAGTGTAACATGAAAAGGGGAGGGTAGAGTCTGCTGTCCGCCTTCAGGAGCTCAAAGTCCGATAACAAGGTGGCTAATCTTTTATGATGTTACAAACAGCTCAGCAGGTTCCTGGGGCTGGAGAATGGTCAGCGTTCCTGAGGTAAACTCCCAGCGGGGGTCAGGGTCTGGGCACAGCAACCAAATCGAAGCATGTCCTGTCCTTGGTCTGTTCTCAAAATGTATTTCTTTTCTGAGTAGTGGACCCATGGAGGTATCTTACCTTTTTACAATCTTGTTTCATCCTCCAGTTCCCCAGGGTCTGTAAGAAAACTTCTTCTCTATAGTTAGTAAGTGGATAATTATTAGACAGCTGTGGCTCTATTATTACATGCCCTTCCCCACTCTCAGTTTTGTTAATACTGTAGGTAACTTATAGCCTAAAGAATTCCTGGTATTCTGCTCCTAGTCAGCTGCTGGGGAAGCTGCCCTCAGCCATGCCTCTGAGCTTCCTCACCTGTACAACAGGGCATCGGGCAGCAGCCACGACCCCTTCCCAGTAAAGGCAACTACAGAGAGCTCAGCAGGGTGAAGAAGATAAGAGCCCATGAGGAAGCCAGATGTGCTTTTGGGGTGGATTTTTCTAGTTTAGCAGTTGTATCATTAAAATTTTTAAATTTATCAGCAAGGATGTTTGTTATGAATTCTAATGTTAACTTTTAAACAAAAGAAGTTTTTTGGTCTTTTTGGTTTTATGCAATAGAATCCTGCTTATCTATGAAATGCAGTTAACACATCAGCTGGACCTATTTCCGGAATGCAGGGTGACCCTTCTGTTATTTAAAGATGTAAAAAATGCTGGAGACTTGAGAAAAAAGGCCATGGAAGGTGCTATTGATAGTTCATTGATAAACCCTACAGTGGTAAGTACAAGTGAGAATGAAGACATACGGGCATTTAAGAATATGTTAATTTTTCATGATGTAATAGGCTAGCCTAAAATCGCCATCTTCGGGTAAAAAGTTCTTGTCCAAGCTGTGGAGTGGAGTCAGACTTGGGCAGCCTTGAGTTTAATAGTGAATAGAAGCTGAAGTTTCAGGCCCTGCGCTAGGAGGTGGGAAAGATGTGGTCTGGCTTCATAAGGGCAGATGCCTGGATCTCCATCTCTCACCTGAACTAGAAAATCTTTGCAAAGGGGCATTGTATAGCGCTGACGAGCACACGCTGTGGAATCACATTGCCAGGACTTCATCCCAACTCTGCCAGTGGTTAGGACTTGGCACAAATGGTAGCCAATGTCTATATAGTGTTTACTCTGTTCTGGCATCATTCTAAGTGCTTTACATATACTAACTCACTTCACAACAACTCTGTGAAATATTATGATTACCTCCACCTAACGAAACACTAAGGAGTTTGCCCGAGTCGTTGGTAAGTGACACAGCTGGTATTCAAACGTAGAGATTCCCTACTTTTGTTTCATCTACTGCAGGTGAATAAGTATACTGATTTCATAGGGTAGTTTTAAGAATTAAAGGATAATCCTATATAATAAAAGAGAAACATGTAAATTGACCATCCCTCTGCTATGCTCACCAGCCCATCAGGAGTGAGTATGCAAATTAACCCAACAAAGATGGCAGGTTAATTTGCATACACAGGTGCCAGGTGGAGAGCACAGCGGAAGAGCCGGAGGCTTGGGGGGACATGGCTCCCTTGGTCGCTCCCAGCAACTGAGGGAGCCACGCCCCTCAAGCCACTGGGCAGAGAGCAGAGAGGGAGAGCTGGCAGCTTGGAGGACTTGGCAGAGTGGGACGCCAGGGATGGAGACAGAGCAGGAAGGGAAAACCAAGATCGCGAGGAGCACCAGGAATGCTGGGAATCGTAGTTCTGGTGGCAGACGGATCTCCTAGACACTAGAGCAGCGGTTCTCAACCTGTGGGTCACGACCCTTTTGGGGGTCAAATAACCCTTTCACAGGAGTCGCCTAAGACCATCACAAAACACATATATAATTACATATTATTTTTGTGATTAATCACTATGCTTTAATTATGTTCAATTTGTAACAATGAAAATACATCCTGCATATCAGATATTTACATTACGATTCATAGCAGTAGCAAAATTACAGTTATGAAGTAGCAACGAAAATAATTTTATGGTTGGGGGTCACCACAACATGAGGAACTGTATTAAAGGGTCACGGCATTAGGAAGGTTGAGAACCACTGCACTAGAGCAAAGTGAGCCTGGAGCAAGTTACTGTTGCTGTGGGGGATGGAGGGAAAGCAAAGGTGAGAGACATAAGTAAAATCAGAGTGTCTAGGAAAAATTAAAGGGAAGATATCCTAAAACTTCCAGGAAATCTCCACCAATGAAGCAAAGAAAATGAAATGCCTCTATTATTCTGTGAGCAACAAACCAAACTGAGTTGGGGTCTCAGACAATTCGCTCATATGATTGCAAAGACAGACAGAAACTCCCGGATTGGAGAGGGCTCCCCTGAGGGCTCCCAGATTGGAGAGGGTGCAGGTTGGGCTGAGGGACCCCCATACCTCCCAGTGCACGAATGTCGTGCACCAGGCCTCTAGTAGAAGTATAAAATGGTTAGAATATGACCTTTCCCATAATATTAGCCCTTGATAAATGTTATTTTTAATTTATTTTACTATTTAAGTTCATTGCAGCTTTAAAATTCTATGATTTTCTGAACACCCAGGTCCTTGAGATAGCAATTTTGGAAATATAGTTCATAGGAATTGTGATGAAGTAAAACAGCCTGACCTTGGAGTTATCATGAGATAGGGCATGCGACTTCAGAGTACTCCAGATTCTCTGTGTGTAATTCTTTTTGGTTTGTTTGTTTTGTGTGTTTTGTTTTTTTTTTGGTAGATTGTCGATCCATTTCAGATACTTGTGGCAGCAAACAAAGCAGTTCATCTCTACAAACTAGGAAAAATGAAGACAAGAACTCTATCTACTGAAATTATTTTCAACCTGTCCCCAAATAACAATGTAATTAATATGGATTTTGCTTAACTTTATTTCTGCTCACCTTGTCATGATAATATGAGTGTTCCCCAGAATTCCTGTAAGTCTATTGTTAGTAGCAAACCAAAGGAGTAGTGAAGAGAGGTCTGGATAGAGAGTTGAGGTTTAGCTTTGGACTCACTTTGCATTTGAGCAAACATAAGTTTTGCTAAATTAAATGAGCATAGTTTTATCTATATAGGATCAGGAAGATCCCTCTAAGTGACATCTGAATCTAAATGATAAAACAATAGGCATGGATATTTGTGCTATCGTATGCATTTTTAATTCTTCCTGTAAACTTGAGGGTAGAACCCATGTCTTTTCCATCTACGAGAAGCCTGCCTACTACCTAGAACAGCCCTTAACACGTGCTCATTCCCACACTCCGTGTGTAGAAAGAGTTTGTGGTTTGAGATACTGATAGTAACTCAAAAGTTTTGAGCTAAAGACATTCCACATGTGGCACATAAAAATAAAAAATAGCTGAAATTTTGCTGATGAAGTTTAAGTATTACCACGACTATTAATAACACAACCAGGTACTAATGTCATCAAAAGAAAACTTAGGAAACCTGTGGTATGATTTAAAATACAGATGTTTGAAATATTCATGAAATGCATGATGATAGAATCCCCCAGTACCTGGAGGAAAAAATTACCAGGTAATTATTATTTCTTTGAGAACATTTGGAAGAAATCAAGAAACTATTCAATTCAGTAGACATCTGTTGAGTTTGTCCCTGTGCCATTCAGTTCTAGGAACAGAAGGAACAGATACATTCCTGAGGAAGGCAGGTGAACAAGACAGAAGTCCAAATGCCCTAAGATAAATGATATGATGGGAATGATAATTCACATCTGTGGGAACAGCAAAGAACAATTTTTCTGTAAGGAGGAGGGTGCAGGAGGGAGTGACGTTTGAACTGCACCTTGAGGGTGAGGGCACTCCAGGCAGAGCACAAACAGCACACAGGCAGTGAAGTGTGACATGATGGGATCTCCAAACAGTCTAGCCCGGCTGGTCGGCAGGAGTGCAGGACTGAGGGTCACCGGCCGGAGGAGGGGTGATTGGTGTGCCTTGCGAAGAAGTTTGAGCTTGATTCCACAGGATGAGCAGAGAGTGCTGTAGAGGCAGAACTGGTAGATGTTGGGAAGGGATTATTGAAGATAAAAACTAGGCAGAGAGAACTCCCAGGATATGAAAATACCCTGAGCAGGAAGAAAGATGGTGAGGTGCTTCAGACATAGAAACTATTGCTTTATTGTCTTTTTCCCCCCAGATTTCAGAGGCTTTGAAAAAATTCGGTATCTCAGCAAATGACACTTCAGTTCTAATTGTTTACATTGAAGATGGAGAAAAACAAATAGATAAAGAAGACCTAATAGCTAAGGTAGAAGGTCAGCAAGTTTCCCTGAAAAATCTTCCTGAAATAACAAATATTACAGAAGTTAAAAAGGTTTGTAAATCCAAAAAGGTGATAGATAAGGAATAATACCAATGCTGTTTGCTATTGCTAATCTATGCTGCTTTTTTCTTTTTCGAACTTTTTTTTCAATCCATTGATTATTTTTTTAGACAAAGGAAGGGAGAGAGAGAAACATTAATCGCTTGCCTCCCATATGTTCCCTGACTGGGGATAGAACCCACAACCTAGGTATGTGCCCTGACCAGGAATCAACGCTCCAACCAACTGAGCCACCCAGCCGTGGCATTTTTTTGAACTTTTAAGAAAGGTTAACATAATTTAAAATTACTTGAAAAATTATTATAGATGCGAAGAATTGGAAGAGGCAGGTTTGTGTAAAATATAATTAGAAACTTGGTTGATAAAAGCATTTTCTAATTAAGAAAGAATAGACAACTTTAGATGTCAAGCTTACATAGTTATATTACATTTGTAATGTAACAAATTTAGTATGAAGCTAGTGTGTATGCCTTTAAAACTGGTACAAATTTAGTTTCTATGTTTAGAGAGCTACCACCATAATTTCAATTTAAAGGGCACTTTTGACATATGTGATGCATCTGCTTTGCATATTTTGTCACATTTTAATTTCATACTGTTATCCCAATAATTGAATGATAAATGATTTCACTTACAGGTTTGTGTAATCAAAGTTAGTAGTGCATGAATATATTAGAATGCCATAATTTGTATTTTATTTTTATAGATATATAAACTATCTTCACAAGAAGAAAGGATTGGGACATTATTGGATGCTGTCATTTGTAGAATGTCAACAAAAGATGTTTTGTGAAATGTCAGAAACATTAAAAATGTTCAGCATTTATAAAAAAACGTTGCTTTTTCTTTTCTTATAATAAAACTAGAGGCCTAGTGCACGAAATTTGTGCGGGGGTGGAGAGTGTTCTCAGGCCGACCTGTGCCCTCTCACAATCCGGGACCCCTCGGGGGATGTCCAACTGCCGGTTTACAGGCCTAAACCAGCAGTCAGACATCCCTCGAAATCTGGGATGCTGCATGCACCAGTGACCATACTTTCATACAGGTGAAAGGCATCTTGCCACCCTAGCTGGTTTGTCTCCATGGATAGAGGACAAAGGGTCCCCAGTTCGATTTCAGTCAAGGGCACATGCCCGGGGTTGCGGCTTGATCCCCAATAGGGAGCATGCAGGAGGCAGCCAATCAATGATTCTCATCATTGATGTTTCTATCTCTCCCTCTCCCTCCCTCTCTGAAATCAATAGAAAAAAATATATATATATATACATATATATATATATATATATATATATTTTTTAAAGGCATCTTGCCAAAACTGGTTTGGCTTAGTGGATAGAGCATCGGCCTGCGGACTGAAGGGTCCCAGGTTCGATTCCGGTCAAGGGCATGTACATGGGTTGCGGGCACATCCCCAGTAGGAGATGTGCAGGAGGCAGCTGATCAATGTTTCTCTCTCATTGATGTTTCTAACTCTCTATCTCTCTCCCTTCCTCTCTGTAAAAAATCAATAAAATATATATTTTTTAAAAAAAGGCATCTTGCTGTTGTATGGGCAGCTACATTTTTGCCCTGATTATAAAAAGTAGCACATAACATGATCCTTCTGAGGCAGTAGTACCATTTTCCCCATCTTATGGGTGGAAAAACTGAAGCAGAGAGAAGTTAAGTAATTGGCTTTGTCACACAGTTATAAGTGTCAGAATCAGGGCTGACCACAAAATGTGCAAGCCAGAGTCCATGCATGTCATCGCTGCATCATCCTGTTTTTTCAGTGTTAGAGTGGCCTTGTCAGATTTTAATTTTTAAATCTAAGGCTGTTCCCAATACATAGGGTAGGGTCCCTAGGCCTGGCCAGTGATCAGGGCCAATCTGTGGGGTGACCGGTGGGGCGAGCCCCCGCTGGCACCTGTCTTGGCTGGTGGTACTGGCGCTGCCTGCTGGCTGGCCCCGCTCCCTGCTGCCGCCACCGGTTGCCTCCCTCTATGGCCCCGACCGAGGGCAGCTCCCCCATTGAGCATCTGCCCCCTGGTGGTCAGTGCATGTCATAGTGGCCGGTCGTTCAGTCAATCAATTTGCATATTAGGGTTTTATTATATAGGATTTATATGTGTTTATTATAGAAAATTTTAAAACAGAATGGTATAACGGGGGGAAACCTATTTCTACCTGTAAATATTTTCAAAGATAATCACTGTTAGTGTTATTTGTTATTCTAGTCTTCTATTTCCATTCAGATATATTTTATCTATATATATAAAAGCCTAAGCAACCGGTCGACCATTTGACCAGTCAACCGATTAACAGTAGCTATGATGCACACTGACCATCAGGGGGCAGACGATCCAACCTGTAGGTTACCTTGCTGCTCGGGTTCAGCCGATCGGGACTGGGCAAGATGGGCCAGACATGCCTTGGAACACTCCCTCGATCCCTCCCCAGCCAGCCAACCTCCTGTGGCCCCTCCCCAACTGGCCAGCCCCATTGGCCCCAATTGGGACTGGGTGAGACGGGCCAGATACGCCCTGGAGCCCTCCCTGTCCCCGATCTTGCACTGATGGGGTCCTGGATTGCAAAAGGGTGCAGGCCAGGCCGAGGGACCCCACAGGTGCATGAATCCATGCACCAGGCCTCTAGTTTTTATATAATTGGAATAGTAAATGCAAACATTTGTTGGATGTCTACAAGGTACTAGGTTTTTGCCTTAGTGATTTTTTTTTAATATATATTTTATTGATTTTTTTTACAGAGAGGAAGGGAGAGGGATAGAGAGTTAGAAACATCGATCAGCTGCCTCCTGCACACCCCCTACTGGGGATGTGCCCACAACCAAGGTACATGCTCTTGACCGGAATCGAACCCGGGACCCTTGAGTCCACAGGCTGATTCTCTATCCACTGAGCCAAACTGGTCAGGGCTTAGTGATTTTATAAACACTAGCTCATAACACTTTTTGGGATAGATGCTGTTTTTACCCTCATTTTATACTCGGCCACTAAAAGATTATGGTAACTTGCCCAAGGTCCTACCGCTAATGTAAAATCATGTTTTATAAGTGATTTGGGTTTTTTTCTCATTTTGATTGTATCAGTCAAGGTAGACTAGGTCATGGTTGGCAAACCTTTCTGTGAAGGGCCAGATAGTAAATATTTACAGCATTGCAGGCCAAATGGTCTCTGTTGCATCTACTCAGCTCTCACTGTTGTAGTGCAGGGGCATCCACAGACCGTACATGAATGAGGAGTGTGGTTGTTTTCCAGTAAAACTGGAAATAAGTGATGGGCAGGATGACCGAGGACTGTGGTTTGTGGAGTTCTGGGTTAGATTAGGCTGCAATTCCGATCCCTACAGCTCATTGGCTTCACATGACAAAGCCCCTTGCTCACTGTGTAGCCAGCGTGAATCGGCAGGAAGACTTGCAGTGACGCTGGGCCCCGGCCGGCAGAAGGCCTCATCTCAGCGTGTGCTCAGTGGGTCACTGCACAGCTGGAAGGAACACACTCAGGGCGGCTCCTCAAGTGCAGAAGCACACAGCTACCGTTTCCTGCATGCACTGTGCTAAGCACTTTAATGCACTACCTCACTTAGTCTTCATTACAACCCCAGGGGATTTTGCCAGCGAAAAACCAGACTTGGTCTCTCAAGTCTATTTCAAAAAATTTCAAGTGTACAAAACCATTGCAAATATTATTTGAAAGTAAGTTGCAGTCCTTGTGGCACTCACCCTGCATTGTGTTTGTCGTGGCTCTTAGTCTCCTTTAGAACAATTCTTTAAAAAAAAGTAATGTTGAGATTGTTTTAAGAGTACTCCAGATATCTTTCAGAATTCCACAATCTGGAATTGTTTGTGATTTGAATCAGTTTAAATATTTTTGGGAATAATAGATCGATTTTGTGTCCTTCCTGTATATTTTAAATAAATAAGTAAATGCATGTTTCCCCTGAAGCTGAGAGATGCTGCTCCCCTCAAAGCTCAAAATGCTGCGGTCAGGGTTAAATTTCCGATCTGTGAGACCCCAGATGCTGTGCTCCTCTTCCCATGCCCTCACAAGCATGTTCGTTTTATTGATGTGTAACATTTCACATATGTAGTTCCATTATTACACATTTGTGTTGCTTTCAAATTTTTGCCTCCCCTTTGCAAGTAAATCTTGGTACATGTTTCTCCTTTATTTTTTAAAATGTATTCTTATTGATTTCAGAAAGAGGAAAGGAGGGGGAGAGAGAGAAAGAAACATCAATGATGAGCGAGAATCATTAATCGGCTGCCTCCTCCACGCCCAACAATGGGGATCAAGCCCACAACTCGGTCATATGCCCTGACCAGGAATCCAACGTGACCTTTTGATTCATAGGTCAACACTCAATCACTAGCCACGCTGGCCAGACTGTTTCTCTTTAGAACAGCTTCCTGTAAGTGGAATTACTGGGGATGAGGATATGCATTCATTAAAGGCTTTTAATACAAGACAGGTGCTATGTGCAGTTTGGTTGGTCACATGATTTGCCTCCTTCATCAAGGGTTACATATTAAAGCTACAAACTGGCTGTCTGCCATGCGCTCTGGAATAAGTTGGGGAACGGGGAATGACCCAGGAGGTCATTGTTACTCCACATCTCCGCAGTCTTGAACTGAGCCATCTCAGGGGAAGGGTCTTTAATCACCCATCACTACCCCCAACACACACTCAAAACTACAGGGACTGCCCATAAGTCTGTGCTGCCCTTTCAGGCTGTCCCAGACCCTGCTTCCCCAGCTCCCAGATAATGATCCCTTTACAAAAGTGAAAGGAGAATAGGCTCCCTGCCCAGCTCCCTGACACGGGTTGATGATTAACATGGCCAGGAGCCAGCCAATGAGGTGGCCTCCAGGGCCTGGTCCCAGAGCTAGAGCCAGCCCTGTGCAGTCTCCCCAGATGCCAGTCAGAGGCTGAGGGAGGAGGCCGGGCTGAGGCCACCCTGGACATTCGAGGCTTTTGTGGTGCCAGGTGAGAGGACGTGGGTGGAAGGACGGGGCTCTGAGTGTGGCCTGCAGCTCCGGCCCCCCTTTGGCTCTCAAGGCAGGGCCAGGTTGGGTGTTGGGCTCTCGGGCCAGCTCAGCAGCCTCCACCTTTGCAATCGGGGGGAAGGAGCCTTTGCTGAGACCTGTGCTTGGGGACACAGGCTTCCTGCAAAGGGTGGACCCTGGCAGAGGCACCAAGGGTGAGGGGGCACATGCTCTGGCTGCTGCACTGTGGCACCAATGTAGCAAGGGGCTGAGAGGAGAGGCAGGAAGAGATGGAAGAGGGCCCAAGCCGGTTTGGCTCAGTGGATAGAGCATCAGCCTGCAAACTGAAGGGTCCCAGGTTTGATTCTAGTCAAGGGCACGTACCTCAGGCCTAGGCCCTGGTTGGGGTACATGCAAGAGGCAACCAATTGATGTGTTTCTCTCACATTGGTATTTCTGGCTTTCCCTCTCCCACACTCTCTAAAAATCAATGGAAAAATGTCCTCGGGTGAGGATTTTTTAAAAACGGGTGGGAGGGAAGAAGTGGAGGGCAGGGTACTTTTATCTGTTGTTTTATCAAATTCTCAGAACAACCTCAGAGGCAGGCTTTGGTTTTATGCTGTTGTACAGATGAAGAGGCTCAGAGAGGTTAGGCAACATGCCCAAGGTCACACAGCTAGAAAGGAATGAAGCCAAGTCAAATGCAAGTCTTTCTGACCCTGCACCTTCTCCCAGTGGCTGTGTCCTACTTCCCGGGGCAGCAGCAGAATGACAAGCCCTTGACAGGGGCTCTGTGGTCCCCGGGAGGTGGGAGATGGGGTTCTTACTTGGCTTCCTCTTTCTTCCCCAGGGAAGGGTACAGGGACGCCTATCTCTCTCTGCTGGACTTCAAGGCTCAGACCCACCAGTCTCCCATGGCTCCTTGTCACATCCGCAAATACCAGGAGAGCGACCGCCCAAGGGTCTTGGACTTGTTCGCCCGGGGCATGGCCGAGCACGCCCCCACCACCTTCCGCCACATCCTGAAGCTGCCACGAACTCTTGTGCTCTTGCTTGGGGGGCCCCTCACCCTGTTTGTGGTCTCTGGGTCCTGGCTCCTGGCCCTCATGGCCGGCCTCACCCTCCTGGCTGCCCTGAGGTTCCTGGCCAAATACCCCTGGACCCAGTATGTGTCCAACTGTTTGCGCACAGACATGCGTGACATCAGCAAAACCTACTTGAGTGAGCCAGGCTCCTGCTTCTGGGTGGCTGAGTGTGAGGGGCAGGTGGTGGGCACGGTGGGAGCTCTGCCCGTTGGGGAGCCCACCCTGCGGAAGGAGCAGGTGGAGCTGTTTCACTTAAGCGTGGCCTGGGAGCACCGGGGCCAGGGGATCGCCAAAGCCCTGGTCAGGACCGTCCTGCAGTTTGCACGGGACCAGGGCTACAGTGAGGTTGTCCTCAGCACCAGCATGCTGCAGTACTCCGCCCTGGCCCTCTACCAGCGCCTCGGCTTCCGCAAGACCGGCCAGGATTTCCCCTCCATGATGAGCAGGCTATCTGCTATTCCTATAGTTCATTTAACCTACCGGCTCCCCTCTGCTCATGGGTCTCAGACACCAGGGCAGAGACGGGGCCTGTGATCTGTGTCCTTGTGGATTAGTCAGGACAGGACAGGCTCTGCTGCAGTAACAAGCTCACCCCGAGTCTCACTGTGACAGCACAGTAAAGCTTCTGTTTGTGAACCTCTGGGCCCCACGGGATGGTGGTGGTTCTGCTCCATTTAGTCTTTTTCAGATGCCACTGTTGCATTATCTACTGACACAAGACTATTGCATAAAATCAATCACAAAAGAATAATAAACATTTCCTTAGCTGAATTCTGTGAGTCAGCAATGTAGATGGGGCTTGGCTGGGCAGCTCTTTGGTCTCGGCTTTGTCCACACATCCTGGGTGGCTGGTTCCCATGCCGTGGGGTTGGCTGAGTGACAGGGTGCCTGGGCTTTCCTAGGTTCCAGCAGGCTCGCTCAGGCATGGCTTCAAGGTAATTGAATGAGCCCAAGGGAAGCAGAAACAAGCAAATGCATTTTCAAGCCTCTGCAGGTCTCACACCTGCTAACATCCCAGGCTCAGCAGGAAGAAAGGGACCCACCTCTTTAGCGCTGCAGGGACTCCTGGCAAAGGGACTTGGAGAGGAGTGGGGTGAGTCCAGGTGAGAAGTTGGGGTGAGTCCAGGTGAGAAGGTTGGGGACAGGGAGGCTCTGCTGAAGGGGAAGAAGGCAGCCAGCGACAGAGTGTGGGATGTTGACTTCCAGGCTAGACCTGCCAGTCATGGGACCCTGGTCGCACTGGCTGGGACCAGTCACATGGCCCCACAGGTCTGAAGGGCGGCTGGGAAAGTGGTGTCCTAGAAGGGAAGTGGGACTGGCCAGTTCCTCAGATCTGCCACACCTGGGACCCCGCCTTTGTCCCCAAATGCCCAGAGGCTCCAGATTCTCACAGGTGCCTTAGACTGAACTGCCTCATCTGGTGAGACTGTCTGATCCATTGTGAGGTGGGCTCGGGCCCAGGGCGGGTGTGTGCAGCCCCCTGCACCCTTCCCAGCTGGCGCATCACCGGCATGGGTGGCTCACAGGTGATCTGGAGCCTCTCACTGGGTCCCCCCAACCCAGAGGCTGCTGTTCAGGAGCTGGTGAGTCCCTGATGACCCAGGAAATCAGGTGCCCTTTCAGGTGTGCCTTGTGACACACAGGCCTCCAACCCTGCAGTGTGCTCTGCTCCTGGCTGATCTCCTCTGACGGTTAGCCAAGGCCACAAACCTGCACACTCCTGCCAGCTCGCTTTGTAACAAGCACATCACCTCGAAATGGGGACCAGGAGCAAAGTGGCTCCAACATGCATGTTCTTGCCCAAAACCCTGGGCCTCAACCTTGTTCCTTTATTTAGGTCTCTTTTCTCCCTGGTCTGGGGTCCCACACAGGCCCCTCTGTCAGCCCATCCTCCTCCTGCAGGCCTGCGCCCTACAACTTCCCCGTGATGCTCAGAAGACTTGACCACTGTTTAACTGGCCCCTGGTGTTTTAAACCAAACGTCTGTGCCCCCTCATGTGTTCCAGCTTCAATAGGTAATGGCAGGGACTGGGGTCCATCTCCGTGAGGGGGGCAGGAAGAGGCAGGGACCTGCTCCCATCAGCTCCCCTGGGCCCAGTCAGGTGGCCCCACAGGAGGAGTTCCCGCGTGGGCACCACTCGTGCTGAAGACCAGGGAGTTCACAGTGAATCTGATGATTTGAAAGGCTTTTAAGGTAACAATTCAATGGCCTTACTGATTCCAGACATGGTCCATGCCCTGCAGGAGTTTCCAGACCCAAGGGAGCTGAGGAGGGACCAAGGAGGGGCAAGGGCAGGTTCGTGGTCATGAGTGGAGGGATGAGGGAGTTACTGACAACATGGTAGGACATCAGAAGGGCACTTAACCCCCTCGTTGGTGAGGGCTTCCCAGAGCGGCCAGGGCTTCTGCTCCTAAAAAAATAAAGCCAGGAATGTCACCCAGCCAGTGTGGCTCAGTGGTTGAGCATCGACCTATGACCCAGGAGGTCACTATTTGATTCCTGGTCAGGGCATGTGCCTGAGTTGGGTGCTCAGTCCCCAGTGAGGGGCATGCAGGATTCTCATCATTGATGTTTCTCTCTCTCTCTCCCTCTCTCTTCCTCTCTGAAATAAACTAACATACATATTCATATACATATACATATACATATACAGATACATATACATATACATATACATATACATATACATATACATATACATATTCATATACATATACATATACATATACATATACATATGAACGTGTCCATCACCTGCCCCAGTCCTCTGCACGCGTTGCCCATCTCCCGGTCTTTCAGTGAATGGAGCTCTTGCCCTGGCCTGGTGGCTCAGCTGGTAGAGTGTCGTCCGTGCACTGAAAGGTGTGGTTTCAGTCCTGGTCAGGGCACATACTGGGTTGTGGGTTGGGTCAGGAAGCATCAGGACGCAACAGATCGATGTTGCTTGCTTGCTCTCTCACACCCTCCCTCTCGCTCTAAAACAGCGGTTCTCAACCTGTGGGTCGCGACCCCTTTGGCGGTCGAACGACCCTTTCACGGGGGTCGCCTAAGACCATCCTGCATATCAGATATTTACATGACGATTCATAACAGTAGCAACATTACAGTTATGAAGTAGCAACGAAAATAATTTTATGGTTGGGTCACAACATGAGGAACTGTATTTAAGGGGCCAGAAGGTTGAGAACCACTGCTCTAAAATCAATAAACATCATCTGGTGAGGAAAATAAACAAACAATTGGAAGCTCTCTTTCTGCTTGAGGCCTTCGCACATGCTGTTCCCTCTTCTGGAACGCTCTCTTTCAACCTCTCCTCTACCCATCATCCTCTATGTCTGTTCAATTCCTACACTTTTCAGCGAGTGGCAGGGATAATTGGGTTGAGGAGGCAACCCTTGAGGAAGCAGTTCATCCTGCTGTCATGCTGGCAGATATAGCTGTTTATTCCCTGCTAATCAAAAAACTCTCAAACAAGCTGCAGCTGGGTCAGGGGTTATAAATTGGGTGAGGCAGGGTCTTACGGAATCACCAGGGCGGAGCGAACAGAAATGGCTGCCAGTCAGCCCTGCGACCAGGGAGGTCCCAGCATGGGACCAATGCTCCCTGCAAGCCGTCCCCGAGTTCCTGTCCTGATGCCAGACAATCCAGTTCCTCCCGGTATGTGTCTGTGTTCCCCAGAGCCTCGCCCGGCACTGGAGCTCAGAGGAAGCCGAGCTTGTAAGTTCAGTTTGTGGTGCCGGCCTTTTAAGAGGAACAGCTGGGTCTCTAGCAGCTTCTGTGTCTCTGCGCTCCAATCCACAGTGGTTTTCACAGCCAGCCCGTAGTTCTTTTCCCAGCTCTGGGACCCTGGGCTGGGGGTCTGGTGTGGGGGTGGGACCGCTTGCTCCTCCGGGTGCTCTCTGCAGGGGAATCTCCCTCCCGATTAAGAAAGCGTCACACGTGGTGCCGGCCCAGCCTCTTCCGAGCCTCCGCACCTTCTCTCAGCCTCAGTGTGCTTTCTTTACGTCTCTAGTTGTAGGACTTCCATTCAGCCAGCTTTCCAGAGGTTTTGGGTGATGGTTGCTCTGTATTTTATTTGTAATTTTGATGTGGTTGAGGGAGGAGGCGAGTACAGACGCTTACCTACGCCGCCATCTTCTGAGCTCCTGTACCATGGCTTTGTATTTTATTTTAAATTTGTTACTGTTTAAAGTATTACATATACCTCCTTCCCCCGCATTGACCTCTCCCCCCATGGCTTTGTAAGAAGGGGTGCAAAGCTGTCAGCTGGATGCATCTGTGTCTGAATTGGAGGCGGACGCTTGTGTCTGGCTAGTGGCCTGTGGGTAACGAATTAAACTGGAGCTCAGATTGATGCACCAGATGTGATAGGTAAGGACTCACTATACATTTCCAAAGCATTCATTGAGTCCTTACCTTATGTCAGGCACTACAGTGGGCCCTGGGAATAGAAACATAAATAAAACTTTTCCCTTCCCTCAACAGGCAGGTCAATTACAGCACAGCAAAAACTTCCTGGAGGAAGTGTGGTCTAAGCTGAATCCAAAAGGATGAGTGGGGGCTACCCAGATAACGATGGGAAAACGTGGGGACG